>NC_054701.1:32946474-33023974 GCF_016097555.1 Gigantopelta aegis | reverse complement strand
AGCCAGTGCACCCCGAATGGTATACCAAAGGCCGTGGTATGTATTAACCTGTGTGTGGTATGGTGCATATAAAAGATTCCTTAGTGCTAACCGAAAAGAGTAGCCCATGAAGTGGCGACAGCGGGTTTCATCTTTCAATATCTGAGTGGTCCTCAAGTGGTATATCATAGGTCGTGGTATGTGCTATGCTGTTTATGGGGGATTACATGTAAAAGCTCCTTTGCTGCTAATAATAAAATTTTGCGGCTCTTCTCTGAAGACTGTCATAATTATCAAATGTCTATGATATACTGATGAATTTCATCTAGTGATGTTGTTAAACAAAATAAATATTAACTTTTAATTACTAAATACATTTTTTTATTTATATTTCCAGACAATGATAAAAATATAGGTTATTTTAATTATTCTTAATAATAATAATAATAATAATAATTAGTAGTAGTAGTAGTAGTTGTAGTAGTATAATTAATTATTATTGATAATAATAATCATATTATAATATTATTACTACTACTACTACTACTACTATTATTATTATTATTATTATTATTACTATTATTATTATTATTATTATTGTTTTGTTTGTGTGTCAATCAAATCGTACCACAAAACTGCACATGCTGTGCTTATTGTGTTATTTATAAGCAATGAATAATTTATAATTTATTTATATTTCATTACCATCAATTTTTACGAATATATAGTTTCGTCTGTAAACACAGAACATCCAATTCAGTTGTTTTGAATTCTCGTAATGGTCACATGTCTCGCGAAGTATTAGTAATATATGGTCAAAACACTAAGAGACAAAACAAATATATTACTTATTAGAGAGTGTGTGTGTGTGTGTGTGTGTGTGTGTGTGTGTGTGTGTGTTATACAGAGGGAATACGTATTAAACATATATATGTATAGCAGACACTGGGCGTGTAGAGATTACATGTATAATATACACTGATAGCAATGACTGAGACGTGCAAACTGCACGATATTGAAATTATATGTGACACCGATAGTGGAATATGAATTATACGCCTATTAGCCCCCCAATTTGTCAATCACTATAGAGATCGGTATATTGCCATTGTTTGCTCTTTGTTTTTGGCTCATTACTAATCATGTGTTGTTGTTTTTTTCCAGCTGCCCAGGGATGCAACCTGTATAAGGCATTTAAAAGATGTTTTCCAAAAAAGACTGAGAAAGTAATTAAACGTCGACCCAACAGTGTCAAAGGTTAGCTTGTAATAATACCCAAAGTATATTTTAGAAAGACAAAATTGTTATTAAATCCATGTTCCGCGAATAATTTCACAACGTCATAAATTGAATGGAAACGCAATTAAAATGCGCACATCCATAATATTTGTTGAATTGCAGTGGTATCTAGCGTTCAGATTAAATGACATATTTAAATTTGGTATTTTTATAGTCAGTATTATATTATTCTTTGCTATGCTACATAAATATGCTGAAAATGATGTCTGCGCTTAACCTTAAGGTATCATACCACTATTTCAGCCAATGAGTTAGGCTGTTTGGATATGCAATATTGAAAGAGGTCCAACTCCCACAATTACGAGGTAAAGACAGGGTTGATTCCTGCCTTATGAATTGAATGCCATATTATGTAGTGTGTTGCTAATGAAAGTTGCTTCTGTTTTCAGACCCCTCGGGTAATTAGTGTTAATACTTCAAACTCCATATGGTGAACTTATTAATGTGATTTTTTAGTAGAATGACACCACTAGGGATACTCTCTTTGTCTGAGTGAGAACGGTACATATTTTGTTCGGTTTAATTGCTACATAGGCTAGTGTCTATATGCTTGGCAATGTGAAAACAATAGTTGTGAGATATTTAAACCCAAAGAAATATGAAGATATAGATTACGCCTTTGTCACATCTACTCCATGGCATTAAACACTCTAACAATCAGGGCAGTTCTATTTTGTACATGAAATGCTCATTAATTTTAATGAATATTAAAAATAGATAGTGCTTCTTTATGATTTGCAAGCCCATATTTGGTAGTATTCCCAGTGAGAATAAACGTAGTTATCGATATTTAGGCATTTTCGTTACTAAAAGCAATAGCCCCCTGCCCCCCCCCCCCCCCCCCCCCAACACCGCCAACCTCACCCTACCCCCTTAAGGCGTTAGTCCGTACACGTTTTCAAAGATACATTAAGCTGATGAAAAGGCATATGTTACAGTTACGTGGTGTTTTGATAAAATATGACAACACACAGGTAATTTGTAAGTAAGAATTCATTGTGATGCTTTTCACGGTCAATTAAGTATGAACCGAGGAACCACCTTTATATACACACTGTATGAACGACGGTACTCATTAGAGCAAAGCCGTTCTTACAAAAGTGTAAGGATCACATTCAAGTTTTAGCTCCGCTATGATGTTTGTTTGCTAATACCGATGTGTCCGGCGTCCGTCCGTTCGTCAACTTTTCCTTTGAAGTCTGTCTTCTCTTGTAGTTTTGATTTAATTGTACTGTAATTGACACTTGATATACAGATCCTCAGGGGTACCCTCCACAAACTGTAGAGATAAATTTAGGAAAATTGGAATTTTTGAAATATTTTAAACATCCTAGAGTTCTGATGAAATATTTCTGAAAGATGATACTACGATTCTCTGAGACAATCTTCACAAGCTAATAGAGAGATATTTTGGAAATAATGTATTTGTAACTTTGTCTTGTATTAAAGTTAAACATTTTACATAGGAAATAACAACAAAAATCTAAAATCTATCTTCTACCGTTTTGAAATTTAGTATAAGTATTTTCACTGGTAGTCTTCACAAACTAATAGACAAATATTTTGAGAGAGAGAGAGAGAGAGAGAGAGAGAGAGAGAGAGAGAGAGAGAGAGAGAGAGAGAGAGAGAGAGAGAGAGAGAGAGTGTGTGTGTGTGTGGTAATCTAACATATGGTGCCAAACCGTTTAGTCCAGTCAATCTAAGTTAAACAAGGGCTAACCTAGAACAAATTGCAACACAATTTAGTTTGTTATATTTTATTCTCAAAGCCATCCTAGAAAGCATATCAAAAATGTACATTGATGTAGGTGGTGGAAGTGACTTAATTTGCATAAATTAAATATGGCCGCCACATGTATATTTTTCAACAGTATACACATGTATGTGTGCTGAAACAAGATATATTTAGTAAATGACGTTTTAATTGCATTGTAATTTGTCTATAATAACTTACTTGATGACTTAGAAATACCTGCCTTAATTTATAATTTAGAATGATTTTTATTTGTCAAGATGGCTGCCAACATTCCCATTGAAATAACAGTTCCTTAAAATTCGAAAGTGATCCATGATCTTGATAACCTTGCAACATCATTAATTTTTGTTGTAACTTACTCTCAAAGTCATCCCAGACAACAAATAAAAAATCAAAGTGATTAATTTACATAAATTAAAATGGCCGTTATATGGCATATGTCAAATAGTATACACTTGTATGTATAATGTATACCAGGACAACATATGTTTAGTAAAGGATGTTTTAAATAATTGCATTTTGTACATAATAAGTTACTTGATAACTTAGAGTGACATTTTTTAAATTTTATTATTTAAGATGATTTTCATTTTTCAATATGGCCGCCAACATTCCTATTGAAATAACAGTTCCTTAAAATTGGAAAATGATGTGAAATTTGGTAATCTTTCAACAATTTAGTTTTATTGAAATGCACTCTCAATACTGTCCTAGACAACATATCAAAACGGTAATTTGATGTAAGCAGTGGAAAGTGAACAATTTGCATAATTAAATATGGCCTCCACATGGCATATTTTTCAATAGTAAACACATGTATCTGTGCTGAAACGATATATTTAGTAAATGTTATTTTAAATTCATTGTATTTTGTCTGTAATAACCTACATAATTAGTTAGGAAGACTTCCATTAATTTTTATCTTAAGATGGATTTAATTTTGCAAGATGGCCGCCAACAGTAACAATGAAATAACAGTTCCTCCATAGTGATTTGTGTTTAAAAACATAAGTAAAGTGGTATGTGACATTTAGATTAATGAGTTCCACATATAACATGGTCTTACAGTTAATCAGTTAGCCTGTCTTCTGAAGACAAACCCCTGCGTGTGCTGTAACCTCACCGTGGTGCAGGGGTGTAACATTCTCTTTGAGAATGGCCAATACAGCACAAAATTGAAGTTTTGAGTAATATTCAGTATCCGTAAAATTCTGTGATATTTGTTTTTTTGCACAGTTCTTTACACTGTTTTTTAATTTTTATATTGATGTTGATCATCACTTTATTTATTTGCATTACCATAGTTTGACACCCAATAGCCGATGTATTTTTCGTGCTGGGGTGTCGTTAAACATTCATTCATTCATTCATTCATTCATTCTGAAGACAAACCCGAAATTTGTGCGCCCAATTCATTTCCATTTGGTACATGCAACCATCTATTCTTTGCCAGCTTCCTTCCACTGTGTCATAGTCGGTTTTGCCAGTGTTCCAATAGCCATTTGAAATTACACATCAGACGGGTTTCTCCATTTTCACATAAGGACTATCTGTGGCATAAAATAACACACATGTGGATAATCCAATCACCAAGTTACCCCACCTTACTCTGGATCATTCAGCAAATGATTAGTTTCATACATATGTAGTAAAAGGTAATTAATTCACCTGAAGCAGACTCGAAGAATTCAACAGATCAGAAGAATTTGCCTCCTCCCAAATCAATTTTTAAACACAAATTCTGTTCACGAAAAACAGCCATAGTTTGTTGCGACTAGGACATATCTCAGCCTCCTGGTGATCTTCCTATAACCTACTCTCACCCACCCCACCCACCCCACCCACCCCGTTCATTTCCTGTAATATGTACATGTGTACTATAATCTGAAAAACAAAACTGTTACCATAATAACAAAATGCTGAAAGCAGTCTAAAGGACATTTGACATAGCTATACTGCTACGACGAAGCAGTCATGTGCATTGTCTATAGGTAGTCTGCCACTCACGAGGATGATGTATCCTTCATGACTGGTTAAACCTGCACAAGACAGAACTCCGTGGGTATTTATAGACAGTTCTGATGGTATGCACTTGTAATATCTTCTTTGCTGATATTTTTCTTGTTTGTTCACATATTTTCTTCGTATGCCAATTAAAGGACCAGAAGGTTTGAGAATAAAGGGAGTAATGTTGAATTATAAGGTCGATGGCAGGTATTCAAGTAAATGTCTTTATCAGTTCCAGTTATGCTTATTCTCATTCTAATTCGTGGTTCATATATTGTATCTATTAATGGCCAATCATTGAATTTGCATTTTGTCTACACGTTGTTTAGGCAAAGAAGATGGTTTATAGGATTATGTCATAATTTTTCAACAATAAAGAGGTAGATTCGTGTTTCAATATTAAACATGACCTAGTTACAAATTGTTCACACAAGCTGCATGCTGACAAAATAGTGAAATACCATTATAACCTATATTTGAAACAGTATATTTTTAGAGCAAAAACATCTAGGAAAGACCTCATTATGACGTCTATGCTATCTAAAATTGTAATATTCGTCCTGTACTACCCATAAAATCTTTACATTGATATATTACATGAGGGTGTTTGATCTAAAAGCGACAAAACGTGGCCGCCATTTTAAATAAATTAAAGTTCCGGTTGTAAAAAGTGATCGTAAAGAAAATATTTCACCATATTCGTGTATATTGACCAAAAGTGTCATAAAAATTGCAGGGCATAATTAAATATATTTATTTGCCCAAGCTTTTCATCAGTTGGCCAACTTAATTCAATACAATCCAAAGCTAACGGTGGGCTTAATTAATCACTTATGTCACTTTTGTAACTAATAATTAGTTTATATTTACAGGCTTTCTTTGACAATTTATGTGCGAGTTGGGGGAATATTGGTACCCATTTTGAACAAAGGCGGCCATCTTGAATTTTACTTTTCATCCATATATCTCTAAACGAATATGTGTTAGTACATTTAAGTCATAGTACTGATAATTCCATGAATTTGTCCACTGAATCGTAAGAATTGTTTGTCATTGTGCTTGCATATATGAGTTATGGCGGCCATTTTGAAATTATGCAAATTAGCATATATACGTCAATGTACCTTTTTGTAAATTAATCAAAACTTTTTTATGAAGAATGCAGGAGAATTCGTTCCTGTCGTTCCGATTCATATGATATAAATATATACAGAACTTCACATACGTTGTTTTCTCTTCCTATTTATTGCACGAGTTTATTTTGCGGAAGAATATATATCAGCGGTCGAGTGGTATGTTCTTTCGCAAAATAAACGAGTGCAATAAATAGGAAGCGAAAACAACGTATGTGAAGTTCTGTATTTAATACATACCTTCTTTTATGTTTCATAAAAACGGTTTTTAATTTAACGTCATAAGAACAATTTGTTAAATCTATGATCAAAACTCTTTTCATGGATTTACTTAACGTGAAGAATCATACTATGCGGCAGCCTTGTGTAATGTTTAAAATACGATGTGACGTCATTTGTAAATCATATATAACGTCAGTAAATAAAAGGCGCTAACTGCAGTAAAACGAAAAAGGGAATTCCCCATTTAAAAGTTCCGGTCCATATCGCACATATGTGCGATGCAAAATAAATTTATCACACGGTTTCAAAATGATTTTATGCTTGGCATCTTAAAGCTACAAATGTTGCTAAACGTGTTCAGTAGTACCAAGACCTTCTCTGTGCAAACTTTGATTTATGTTTTCTTCGATTACGGAACATCAATCCCATGTCTTGGGTGTATTCTAGTTCCTTAAAACCCATTTATGATTCAAGCTTGTATTGGTTGGTAGGCCTTATTCCCTTCATAATGTTCAGTCGACCATCTGATTCAAATGAAAAATCTCTGCATCAGAATGTTGCTCGATAAAGGATCAACATTATGTAAACTGGATTTAACACAAAACAAGCAGTAACATACTGTTGCATACGTTACTATAGCATAATAATATACTCCGGAGCACCTGTCATTTGAAATCTGCAGCTAGCAGCTAATTACACACACACACACACACACACACACACACACACACACACACATATATGCATTATTCTACCTGTATAGCAAAAATCCCAAAGTGCATAGTATTCTACCTGTATATACTAGTCTGCGATGTGCCCCTCAGATTTGAGATAAATGTAATTAGGTTTTGATGTTCTGTTTTTCAGGAAATTCAATGAAAGGAAACCAAGTTGATTCAAAAGAAGAATCAGATGGTAAAAAGACATTAGTTCAGTAAAAAATCAAGTTGATTCAAAATAAGAATCAGATGGTAATAAGACATTTGTTCAGTAAAAAACCCAACTTGATTCAAAATAAGAATGAGATGGTAATAAGACATTAGTTCAGTCAAAAATCAAGTCTGTAGATAGATTTATGCGAGCTGAGACAATTACTAATAGTTTTGCTTACGTTAAGGATTTAATACACTTTACTATATTGTTTATTTAACTGACAATGTTTGCTTTTACAATAACACACAATTGCCATGAAGGGACTTACGAGAATAGCAGTCCTCAGAGAAAGGTTAGTGTATAGTAAATTTCAAAAGACAAATACGAGAACTGTTGATGCTAAATATGTAGCCTAGACATAAATTCAGTTGTATGTCATGTTATCAACCTCTCTTTTTGTCACTTTTTTGTGTCTTTCTGTGTGTGTGTGTGTGTGTGTGTATGTGTGTGTGTCTGTGTGTGTGTGTGTATTTGTATGTGTGTGTGTATTTTTATGTGTGTGTGTGTGTGTGTGAGTGTGTGTGTATATATATATATATATATATATATATATATATATATATATATATATATATATATATATATATATATATATATATCACACTCAAACGCGCGCGCGCGCACACACACACACACACACACACACACACACACACACACACACACACACACACACACAGGCAGTCACTCTCATGTATGTTAAGATAGATGAGAGAGCAAGAGATCTGGACGGATAGAGATACACATTTTGTAACCTGCAAAGAGCGTCCTTGACGTGCAAATGGAGCCACTGAGAATATCGTTTATGATTTGAAACTAGAAATATTTACTCATTGGCTATGACCGGCCTCGGTGGCGTCGTGGCAGGCCATCGGTCTACAGGCTGATAGGTACTGGGTTCGGACATGGGATTTTTAATCCAGATACCGACTCCAAACCCTGAGTGAGTGCTCCGCAAGGCTCAATGGGTAGGTGTAAACCACTTGCATCGACCAGTGATCCATAACTGGTTCAACAAAGGCTATGGTTTGTGCTATCCTGCCTGTGGGAAGTGCAAATAAAAGATCCCTTGCTGCTAATCGGAAGAGTAGCCCATGTAGTGGCGACAGCGGGTTTCCTCTCAAAATCTGTATGGTCCTTAACCATATGTCTGACGCCATATAACCGTAAATAAAATGTGTTGAGTGCGTCGTTAAATAAAACATTTCTTTCTTTCTTTCATTGGCTATGGTTTTTATAATTTTTTGTTTGTTTTTGCTCTTTTTGGTGGGGGGCTTATTATTATTATTATTATTATTACTATTATTATATACTGTGCTTCAGAAATGTAAAGAGCCTATGGGTATCTCAACATCTCATTTGATTTTGAATACTAGTATACTAATTTGTTTGTCTCGTTCACCTCCATCTGCAACAACAAGACTTCGATGTTAAAAATGACTAAAAACGAAACAATAACAACTGTATGATCAACAGAATGAAAAAGATTGTCAGAAATAATGTTCCACAGTGATTAATCGACCTTCCTGGAATATATATATATATATATATATATATATATATATATATATATATATATATATATATATATATATTGTGCTTAAGAAATTTAAAGAGCCTATGGGTATCTCAGCATCTCATTTGATTTTGAATACAAGTATACTAATTTGTTTGTCTCGTTCACCCCATTTGCAAAAACAAGGTAAAAAGAGTTCAATGTTAATCACAGGTACGTCGGTGTAGAACCTTTATGAATATATGTGAATATCTCTGTATCAAATGTGATATCAGTAGGTTATATGTGGTCCAGGATGGAATTCCTGGTTTTGTTGCGCTTTCACAAAACACATTCCTTTCTCTTTTTTTGTTTGTTTCTTTTTTCCCCCCCCCCCCCCCCCCAGACATGGGTTAATGATGACGTCATGTGGGACCGATTGACAATTATACCCCCCCCCCCCTCCCGCCCATCCTCATGTACCATCAGAACTATACTCAGTACATATGGGGACATTGTAACAGCATAGAGGGCGGCACTGAATCCTGAAGTAGTAGATATGCTGATTTTCTTGAAGAGAGATATGGACTAAATAGTTTAGCATGGCAACTGAAACCAGTAAAGTTTATTTAAAAGTTTGTCCCTTCGGCGTTTATTAAAATAAACCCCCAATATGTTAAGTTAAAATAATATCAACTATATTGCAATACATATGTCCAATAAATATTGGGAATCGATGTGTTTGTTGCATCTACACAATGAAAAGAAGAAATACTCATACAAATCAGAAAAGGTTTAGTCTGATATGGATAACACTTTTCCACCAAGCACGGAATAGCTCTTAACCTGAAACAGTGGGTTGAACTATCTACATGTACCCATCAGATTGACGAGACCATAACAACCTTAAAACAAGGAACTGACAATAAAGCATTACAGGCCTCGGTGGTGTAGGTGCAGGGTTCGTAGCCCGGAACTAGTTCCCATCCAGAGCGAGTTTTAATGACTCAATGGGAAAGTGTAAGACCACTAGACCCTCTTCTCTCTCACTAACCACTAACCCATTGTTCTGAGCAGACGGCCCAGATAGCTAAGGTGTGTGCCCAGGACAGCGTGCTTCAACTTTAATTGGATATAAGCACGAAAATAAGTTGAAATGAGTAAATTATAAAGCATTTTGCCATCTTGGAACCAGTGCAGATAAAAACATTGCTTGCGTGGACATTAGGCAATGGTGGTTGTGTGATGATACGGAAAAGCCACCAAGGTAAAGGGAGTATCTCATTGGGCTGCGACTGCTCGCGACTAGTTGGAGACACAAAATTGCGAGAAAATGTGCGAATTAGCGACAATTTTCAGTTGGAATCACACTGAATTGGTACTTACGACACATTTGCGTATGTCGCACGAATATTGCACGAATGTTGCACGAAATCCCGGCAAAATTTGGACCAAATTTCGCCTGGAGTTCGCATACATGTCGCACGACAAAACTGCAAATGTTTGCCACTAGCGACTGTCGCGCGAATGTTGTGCAAGAGTCGCACGACAGTTATGCGTGACAATTGAGAAATCGGGACCATATAAATACGGGGCCTGTCCCCATTCCAGCAATCATTTTGTCATCAGACGTCAAGCGAGATCGACCTCAGATAAGAAGTGCAGAAGCTGCTGGATGAGGACCCCAACCTGGATGAGGACCAGGCTCACACGCTGAAGGCTGCAGCATGTCTCCTTGCTGCTGCTTCGGTCAAGAAGGCCATGGCCAAAGCCAGAGAAAGGAGGGTCAGAAGAGAAAGAAAAAGGAAGAGTGTGTGTGTGAGAGAATGGCTCTTGAAGAGACACAAGTATGAGACGCTCATGAAGCACCTCAGAGAGGGGGATGTCAAGTTCTTGAGGAACTTCGTCAGAATTTTTTTAACATGTTCAAAATTCCAGCGACACGAGAGCGAGGCCCTGCAACTCACACGAGGAAATTGAGAACCCCCGCGATCGTGTCGAGACATTTTGGAAAATCCCTTGCGAATGCCATTCGCAATTTGTCGCCAACAGTGGCAGCCCAGTGAGATACTACCTTAAGGGATTTGTGTTTACCTTGACCAGTGAAAGAAGTTGAAAGAATGTCTTAAAATTATGGAAATCATTGTGCCAAAACTGCAGTCTATAATACCATGTGTCATGCAAGAGCATCATCAGAGTGAAATAGGTTTTATAAAGTAACGTCTACAACCCGGACGAGGATCAGTAATGGTCTGACTAATGTAACAGAAAGTTTGTGTTTTCCTCCAGGGTATGAAAAAGGTTGTTTTGTGGTTTACTTGGCGCCAGTCCTAGAGACAAGATGTTGGATGGGCTATAGCCAGATTATTTAACTGAAAATGGCTTCGGGATATTGGATACTGCACAGTAGTAGCAGTAGCAGTAGTGGCGAAGACGATGTTTTGGTCTGCAGATGTTCAGAAAGACACAATATCAAATGCAAAAGAGTGACTATCACACAAGATGAGAACACGCATACAAATTACATGGATGAAACGGATGCTGCCCGTAAAATTGTGGATCAAATGGACTGGAAAACGGCGAACACATGCATGAACCCACAGATCCAGCAGATGCTGGCCATGTATATAAAACAGGTGCTTCCTATAATGCTGAACATGAGAATGACGAATGGGATGACCTCTCGAGACATTACTTGATCTGTCATCGTCTTGAAATGAGACATTTCTATGCACGGATGCTGAAGTATGCTCGATGTCCTATACAAATGTCATAGAAACCGAGGGAGTTCTCCAAATCCGGTTTCTTCTTCTATACATGATGCTGTTGTCTGTGACTGTTGTGGACTTGGTGCCTACCGATGTGAAAAGATGGAAGATCCAGTGAGGGAACATTACAGGATGTCCCCTAGATATCCCTGTATCAACAATATGTTCAGACATTAAATGTTTCAAAAACGTGTGCTCGATTTCATTTGGTATATAATATGTATGTTGTAAATAAAAAAAGCAAAAAAACATTTTGTTTCTTATTCACTTATGCCTTTGTACCCCAACGTTTCGTGATGGTACTGACGGCAAACATCAGCACTACGGCTTGGGAAGAGGACAGTGGCCATATACTAGGTATTGCTGGAATTGCACCTTGCACGATACGTTGTGTATATAATTGAAGTTGTAATGAACAACATCATCATTTTAGGTACAACCTTCAAAGAAGCAACATTTCAGATCAGTACAAGTTTTACGACCCCAAAGTGGACAGGTGGACACTACAGTTGTACAGAAATGGATAATCTAAACAATAAAATACAATTAATATTTGATTTCACTGATCATACACGGCTCTAACAGTGAAAAATATGCCTTAGTGTTTAAAAACTAGGGTCTGTTCCTTTAACAATCATGTTACACATCATTTTCACAGATTAGTGCATAAGTTGCTTTTTCAGAATGTTGCTGCTATATTAAGTTAATAAAAACATTTTATTTATTTTTCAGAATCTATGTCTAGAGTTTTCCGGACTAACTGCAAGTTCAAAATCACATTATTTGCAAAGAGAAAGTGGAGATTTTATTTCTGGAATGTAATCCTAATTAACGTAAGTACTATTAGAAACACTTTGAATATTATTGTTAAGCATTGTTTAATAATTAATTTGTATCTAAGCCTTATTTCTTAAAGTCGAACCTGCCTTTGCAGTCACCCATCTATGTCGGCCACTTTAAGGCCCCTCCCCCAAAACCCATTCCAGTTTATACTTGAACTCTGTATACAACCACCTGTGCAACGCGGCCAGGAGTCATTATATTCGACCCAAAGGGAAAAAATTAACTTCATAAAATAGAACAGAAAATAAATGCAAATAAATGTTTTATTGGAAATAACTAAATTGGACAGCTGCATCTTCCTGATACGCATTGTTGCCCCCTCATTTGCCTAGATGCCCTAAATGCATTCCCTGACATTATTCATATAGCCAAGGCAGCTTTTATGAATTCGACTTTACCTCAAAATGACCTCATTTTGTAATAAAACACGATCAGAGAATGCCTCAAAATTACCTCAATTGGACCCACGATGTCATGGTGCATCACAATATTATTTCAAGCAGCACGGCATTAATTTTGATATAGAGGGCGCAGTTGTAGTTACCATGGGAAATAGATGCACATAAAATATGCATAAAAATAATTAATCAGACTGCTACATTTTCCTGATCTGCTTTGGTGCCCCCTCATTTGCCTTACTACTCTAATTTTGGTATAGAGGTCGCTGTTGTAGTTACGATCTCATGGTGCGTCACAATATTATTTGAGGCAGCACAGCATTAATTTTGGTATATAGGGCGATGTTGTAGCTACCATGGGAAATTAATAGTTTTTTTTTTTTTAGAATAGGCCAACACGCAAGATCAAAATGGACGCATGGGTTGATCAAAGACCAGCAATATGCATATTGTTGGCATCACACTACTGTCGTTATGATAAGCCTGTCTATAGGGTGTATACTACCAAATCAAATCCCATAGACGACAATATGAACATATGTGGCTAAAACTCCTACCTGCAGCGTATCAATGGACATAAACGCCACGGATATAAATACTACCACCCCTCACCTTCTTCAGAAAAAATGGGGGTCAAGTTGCTAATTTCTGAGATAACGGGTAGCGTCTATGACTACCCTAGTTCCGCACAAAATTCGAGTACTTTTTTTTACAGGTACCCCTTACATGTTTCAAGCACAAAGCTACGTGAGACAGTGGTACTAGATGAAATTGCATACATTGTTTTCCCAGATGAAACTATTTTTGTTTTTTACAACCAACACACTCACATTTATCACCAATTACAGGACTTGTGATGTTCATTTCTCAATCAAAAGTTCGGTGCACCTCGATCTTTGACCCAGCTGGAAGTTATTTCAAATAATTTGGTTTAGTACTACCTATACTGATAACATATATTTTTCAAAAAGTGTCCAGCTATGTGTTTTTATGACAACCAGGATCTGATGTATTCCGACATAAACTGACAACCTCACTGAAACTATTTTTTCTACAGTGCAACCTAATATAATGTACACCTCATAAGGCATATATATTGCATGCAGTTTTGTACAAATGCAATATGTTATATTAAACAACAAAATGTTTTAAAATAAAACACCTGTAGATATTTACTGTCAGGTAGATATGTAGAGACAACAAAGATAGTCAGAGTACCTCTGCCCCTTTAAAGAATTCCATTAAGACACACGCACTTGACTGACCCCTAGATTATGAAGGCCTTAACAGGCACATCAAAGAAATATCAGTATTAAAAAAATACACTGTCTGAGGAAGGAAACACCAAGATGACTGAACCTGTATGAAGTAATGACTTAATGTCCTGAACATTAGTGTTGGGAGGGAATCCTGTATGCTGGTTGAGGGTGTCTTCAAGTTACCAGGTGTGGGAATTGCAAATCCATCGGCCATGCTGATTTTGATAATGAACCATCAAAACCATTGGCAGCCACCAATATTCCTGACTATATTTTATTTATAGCCAACTGTAGTTGGAGATTTTAATATTTGTGATATCTGGAATTATTATGCAGCTTTCATACATTTATGTCTGCTTAATTACTGAAATAAACCCTATTTTTAAATGACATAATTACCCGAACATCTATTTTCTTGCATTATTTTCTAATCCAGATGAGTACAATATGTATATTGGTTGTAGCTAGTAACATTGGGTAATACAGCAATGAAATAAATTATCAACTTACTCCAAGGCAGATAATCAAATCTGAAAAAAATTGGTTCTGAATCTAGTATAAACTTAAAATGCTCTTCATGAGAGCAAACTAAGTGATTATTTAAAAACAAAATTTAATCTGGAGATCTAAATATATGTTTAACAGAATGAATGAATGAATGAATGAATGAATGTTTAACGACACCCCAGCACGAAAAATACATCGGCTATTGGGTGTCAAACTATGGTAAATGCAAAACAAATTTGATAATCAACATCAGTATAAAAATTCAACAGTTAATAATAAGAACAGAAGGCACAATGGTGATGTCCAACAAATTTAATTATGTTTTTGGTAAATTTTTCTTCAAATTTACTTAAAATTTTGCATAAAACTACAAATTTGTCTAAAATATAACTTTGCACTCTATACATATGTCAAAATGACAATAAAAGTAAAGTTCTTTACAAATTTGAGTTTTCAAAATTTTATACATGAAAAAGTAACTATGTTAATGGAAACTAAAGACATTAACCCACTATTGGCACATGTTATTTTTTTAGTATAAAAATAAATTGCTATTAAAATCTTAGCTCAGGTTGCCTATATATAATGCCATATTAAAGAGAAGTTGTATATGACAATTCAAATACCATTTAAAAATAAATTATTGAAATCTTTACAGTATGAATGGTCAAAACCAACTTTTCCTCGGTGCTAACTTTGATTCAAACTGCATCCAGAGCCATGTACAGTGATTATTGTCAAGGTCAAGGTCATTGTGAACTTGCATGGTCTAGTGACGGCTAATTAATCAACCAGTATAGTTTAATTAAATAAAATGACAAAATCATATTTTAAAAATTATTATGCACTGAATATGTGCCATACTACCAAATCAAATCCCATAGACGACAAAAATAACATATGTGGCTAAAACTCCTACCTGCAGTGTATCAATCGACATAAACGCCACGGATATAAATACTACCATCCCTCACCCTTAAAGTGAATCAGAAAAACATTGTGGGTCAAACTGTTCATTTCTGAGATAACGGGTAGCGTCTACGACTACCCTAGTTCTGCACAAAATTCGAGTACATTTTTTACAGGTACCCCATACATGTTTCAAGCACACGACTACTTGACACAGTGGTACTAGATGAAATAAAATTGCATACATTTTTTTCCCAGATGAAACTATTTGTTTTTACAACTCACATTTATCACCAATCACAGGACTTGTGGTGTTCACTTCTCTATCAAACGTTTGGTGCACCTCGGACTTTGACCCAGCCGCAAGTTATTTAGTTTAGTACTATCTCTAACCCTGCTGCATACGTTTGTGGCGTCAGTGTCAATTTATTATCTACAAAGAGGTGTTGAAACCTACCTTTCTTCAAGTTCTTCACTATTCATCTGCGACTGTGTAAAGGGTGTATACTACCAAATCAAATCCCATAGACGACAATAGTAACATATGTGGCTAAAACTCCTACCTGCAACGTATCAACCGACATAAACGCCACGGATATAAATACTGCCACCCCTTACACTTAAAGTGAATCAGAAAAAAATGGGGGTCAAGCTGCTCGTTTCTGAGATAACGGGTAGCGTCTATGACTACCCTAGTTTCGCACAAAATTCGAGTACTTTTTTTTACAGGTACCCCATACATGTTTCAAGCACAAGGCTACTTGACACATTGGTACTAGATGAAATAAAATTGCAATTTTTTTTTACCCAGATGAAACTATTATTTTTTTTACAACCAACACACTCACATTTATAACCAATCACAGGACTTGTGGTGTTCACTTCTCTATCAAAAAGTTCAGTGCACCTCGCACTTTGACCCAGCCGGAAGTTATTTGGTTTAGTACTACCTATACTGATAACATACATTTTTCAAAAAGTGTCCAGCTATGTGTCTTTATGACAACCAGGATCTGGTGTATTCTGACATAAACTGACAACCTCACTGAAACTGTTGTTTCTACAGTGCAACCTAATATAATGTACACCTCAAAAAGCATATATATTGCATATAGTTTTGTACAAATGCAATATGTCATATTAAACAACAAAATGTTTTAAAATAAAACTCCTGAAGATATTTACTTTCAGTTGGGTGTGTGTACTCAGGTATATATGTAGAGACAACAAAGATAGTCAGAGTACCTCTACCCCTTTAAAGAATTCCATTAAAACACATGCACTTGATTGACCCCTAGATTATGAAGACCTTAACAGGCACATCAAAGAAATATCAGTATTAAAAAAATACACTGTCTGAGGAAGGAAACACAAACATGACTGTACCTGTATGAAGTAATGACTTAATGTCCTGAACATTAGTGTTGGGAGGAAATCCTGTATGCTGGGGTGTGGGTGTCTTCAAGTTACCAGGTGTGCGAATTTCAAATCCATTGGCCATGCTGATTTTCATAATGAACCATCAAAACTATTGGCAGCCACCAATATTCCTGACTATATTTTATTTATAGCCTACTGTAGTTGGAGGTTTTAATAGTTGTGATATCTGGAATTATCATGCAGCTTTAACACATTTATTTTTGATTAATTACTGAAAAAAAAACTATTTTTAAATGACAAATTACCCGAACATCTATTTTCTTGCATTATTTTCTAATCCGGATGAATACAATATGTACATTAGATGTATTCCTACAATCTGTAATCCAGCATTTTATTTAGCTAGTAACATTAGGTAATACAGCTTTAACAATAAAATAAATTATCAACTTAATCCAAGGCAGATAATCAGATCTGAAAAAATTGGTTCTGAATCTAGTATAAACTAAAAATGCTTTTCATGAGAGCTAACTAAGTGATTATTAAAAAAAAAAAATTATCTGGAGATCTAAGTATATGTTTAACAACCTTATTGTTATGTACAAATAAGAACAGAAGGCACAATAGTGACAACAAATTTAATTATGTTTTTGGTAAAGTTTTTCTTCAAATTTACTTTAAATTTTGCATAAAACTACAAATTTGTCTAAAATATAACTTAGCACCCTATAAATATGTCAAAATGACAATAAAAATCAACTTCTTTACAAATTTGAGTTTTCAGAATTTCATAGATAAAAAATTAACAATGTTAATGGAAACTAAAGACATTAACCCACTATTGGCACATGCTATTTTTAATATAAAAATAAATTGCTATTAAAATCTTAGTTCAGGTTGCTTATATATAATACCATATTTAAGAGCAGTTGTATATGGCAAGTCAAATACCATGTAAAAAGAAATTATTGAAATCTTTACAGTATGAATTATAGGCCAAAACCAACTTTTCTTCAGTGCTAACTTTGATTCAAACTCCATTCAGAGCCATGTACAGAGATTATTGTCAAGGTCAAGGTCATTGTGAACTTGCATGATCGAGTGATGGCTAATTTATCAACCAGTATAGTTTAATTAAATAAAATGACAAAATCATAATATTTTTTATTATGCACTGAATATGTGCTATAGGGTGTATACTACCAAATCAAATCCCATAGACGACAATAGTAACATATGTGGCTAAAACTCCTACCTGCAACGTATCAACCGACATAAACGCCACGGATATAAATACTACCACCCCTTACACTTAAAGTGAATCAGAAAAAAAATGGGGGTCAAGCTGCTCGTTTCTGAGATAACGGGTAGCGTCTATGACTACCCTAGTTTCGCACAAAATTCGAGTACTTTTTTTTACAGGTACCCCATACATGTTTCAAGCACAAGGCTACTTGACACATTGGTACTAGATGAAATAAAATTGCAATTTTTTTTTACCCAGATGAAACTATTATTTTTTACAACCAACACACTCACATTTATAACCAATCACAGGACTTGTGGTGTTCACTTCTCTATCAAAAGTTCGGTGCACCTCGCACTTTGACCCAGCCGGAAGTTATTTGGTTTAGTACTACCTATAAAGCAAGTGGTCTTATTTTTTTTATTACATACCTATTCAATCTTACTATAGTGATAAAGACATTTTCAAACCATGTGATAAATTTATCTGGTATCACACATATGTGGGTCTGGACCGGAACTTGTAAATGGGGAATTCCCTTTTTATATTTACTGGAGTTAGCGCCGTTTTGTTACTGACTTCATGTATGATTTACAAATTACATCACATCGTATTTGAAACATTACACAAGATTGCCGCAAATTATAATTCTGAACGTTAAGTAAATCCATGAAAGGAGGATTGATCATAGATTTAAGAAAGTGTATTTATGACGTTAAATTAAAAAAGGATTTGTAAAAAGTAAAATAAGGTATATAATAAATACAGAACCTCACATACGTTGTTTTCCCTTCCCATTTATTGTACTCGTTTATTTTGCGCAAGAACATACCACGAGACCGCGGTTCTTGATTAATTCTTCTGGTCGCGAAAGTCCTAATACGGTGACAAATTTCAAACTCAAAACAGGTTTTAAATAGCTACGTCGGCAGACATTATTTCAGCTGTGTTCGAGTATCTGGTGGGTTTGTGTGTGTGTGTGTGTGTGTGTGTGTGTGTGTGTGTGTGTGGAGTTTTTGTTGTTGTTGTTTATAATAATATGCATGCATTTTTGTGTCATCGCAAATTATGAAAAGCAGGAGTGCATTATAGTAAATGGTTAGTATTACCAAAATAATAATAATAAATAATAATATATGTCCAGGCATACAAAACGTGAACATACTAGTATATAACTGTGCTTGACCTAGAAATAAAATTTCTGAACAAATTCAAAACAGTTTGTTGACCAATTTCATTGCATCAAGTAACACACATTCCTGAAACATAATAATAATAATGATAATCACAATGGGTATTTTTCTTTTCTCCATACAGTTCTTGATAATGGGTTTGACGTTTACGTCAGGGACTATCATACCGACGTCCACTGGAGATCGGTTATCTGTGACACTGACTCTCCTACTCACTTCAGTCGCCTTCAAGTCATCGATCACAACCAACCTGCCAGTGATATCATATCTGACATTCCTGGTAGGTACATATGTGTACAGCTTCGATACCATTCCACTACTGTCTGCTACGCTAGGGTTATTTTTAAAGAATTTTTATGGGAGGTGTACCCAATACCGAAGTCGAACACAGAGGATGGACGGGACCCACTTCTGTATAGAGGCATTAATATATGTGGAAAATATCAACCTGTCTATGTTAATCGGTATTTTTAAAGTGTGTGTGTGTGTGTGTATATATATATATATATATATATATATATATATATATATATATATATATATATATATATATATATATATATATTAATCATATAATATTTTACATTTTCAGTGCAATCAAAGTATGTGATATTTTTCAAATTACTTTGCAAATTAGATGTAAATTAGTCAAGGTCTCGGCACTAGGTTTATTGACATTTAAGCAAACGTACTTGGGTGACACTCCATGATTGACGTATGCATTCATAGTCATCAAATAAAAACATTTCAATGGCAATTTGACACTGAAAGCTGCCCAGCGTTGAGAAAACAAAAAACGTTAGGCATAACTTTATTTTGATGTAAGGACGAGTTTGACGTCATTTCCATTCAAAAATACAGGTGCCACATATTCTTAAGTTATTTGAATATCTAGTAATGGCGGACTGGAATTAAAGTTGCGTGTACAGTTTACAAAAACACGTTGTATTAAGCTTGGGCTTATATGATAAAGAGATTATTACCCTCGTGTATTTCGGTATCGTCAATATCATATATAGGAATAAAAATAATGTGTTATGCTCGCCAGAGGCTCGCAAAATACAATTTTTATTCCTAATATATGATATTGACGATATAGAAAAACACTCTGGTAATAACCTATATATATATATATATATATATATATATATACATACTCTTCAAAAAAACGTAGGGGAACTCTAATAAGAATTTACAATTGCCAAAATGTTATATGATAATAGTGAATTAATTGGGCATTACAACCGGTTGTTCAGTATTACAGTAGGTTTTATGACCACCAAAGATCCTTGAAGGACGGTTGGGTTCAGAAGTGAAATTTGATAGTTGACGTTTATTTATCAGAAAATCGCAAATTGAAACAATAAGATGACTAAAAACAAAACAATAGCAACTGTATGATCAACAGAATGAAAAAGATGTTCGGTCTGATAGTATGTTCGGTCTAATAGTTGATATTAACATTAATATTTCAGGTTCTCCTACTTTTTTGAAGAGTATATATATATATATACTTTAAAAATACCGATTAACATAGACAGGTTAATATTTTCCATATTAAAAAGGTCGTGACTGATCATGTATTAAACATTTGAAACCAATAATTACATAAAATGTTCAAGAAGTTCATGTAATCGCTAATTGACTGAGGGACTTCACAAATTTACTAAAATGGTTAGGAATTTTTGAAATCACTTCATTTTCTTAAAAAATTACACAAATTTACTGCAGACCATGAGGAAATATGTGCTAATCACAATTTAAGCCTTTATTCTACTACCAACAATTAGTCAGATGTCTCTAATACTAATCACCCTTCGCCAGTTGATCCATCTAGCAGTGCTTGATATCAAACTGCCACATAAACTTCAGTTAGTCCGTGTTATTCCACAATCCATGAATGACCACAGTCCAGATGAGAGCACGTAGAACAAATATCAGAGGCAGAAATGTTGGTAAAGTGCAGTAGGCTGAAAACAGGCGCAAACCAAGAGAAGTCTGTAATCACTCAGTCTCTATCTGGTGGCCAAGGTTTAAATAAATGCAACTACAGTTTGTAGTAATAGATGGAAAAAACGTCTAGTAAGCAAACGATAACTGCAGAAGTTCCGCAGGGCACGGTCTTTGCGCCACTCTTGCTTTTAATTTATAAAAATTATATGGTAAATTATATTAAATCTAATGTTAGGCTCTTTGCAGATGATACTAGTAGCTCATTATATCGACTAGTCGAAGGCCCATATGAATTCAGTCATATTTTAAACCATGATTTAAATAAATGGGCCCAACAATGGCTATGACATTTAATGCGGATAAAACTGAAGCTATAACTTTCACTCACAAACGACGACTGAATCCAAAACCACCCTTATATCTAAATGACAATGAAATTAAGGAATTAAAAATTTTGGTGTATATTTTAATTCAAGTCTCTTGGCAAGACCACATACATTTTTTAAATTAGAAATGTAAATTCCATATTAAAATGTTTAAGAAATCTAAAGTACAAATTGTCAAGAATAGCATTAAAGCTCAGTTAATTTACCAGCGGTAATATAATATGACACAAATGTACAGAACATGATGCTATAACAATAATGCAAATATAACATTTTCATCTTGATACTCTTTGGACTGGTTATACATCATTAAAAAAAGATGAAAACGGCACATTAATGCTCATGTATAAATAATAAATGGTCTGAAACAACATTATTTTACATCACTAAGTCTTTTACATCACTGTTCCCCGAGCTGTTTCTACTGGGACTACATGCAACCTACTTAATGCTACGATATTGTATATAACGAGAAATGGGATTATGGGGGTCACCAGTTGGAGGTTGTAGACGAATTTAGCTATTTTGGATTGTTACTAAGTTATAATGGCAAATTTAATCGGGCAGAGAAAAGACTGGCAGAACAAGGACGTAAAGCACAACACTGGATCATGAATATTTGTAACAAGAACTATTTTAATATTGAAACGATGTTAGCGGTATTTGATACCTATGTAAATAGTGTTCTTAATTATGGATCGGAAGTCTGGGGTTTTCACTCAGCACACGACATCGAGAAAGTGTATATACAGTTTTGTAAACGTTTATTGGGTGTACATAACAGAACTTGTAATTATTTTGTTTATAGAGAATTGGGACGATTTCCACTAGCTATTATAAGAAAGCTGAGAATTTTTAAATATTGGATAAACCTTGGTAGTACCAGTAATTGCATTTTAAAAGCTGTGTACGAGGACATGTATGAGTATGAAGATATTTGGCTGACGAATATTAAGCAGGAATTAGATAAGCTCGGGCTAAGTTATATGTGGAAATCGACCCATACACCATATCTGTTTTTATTACATAATTAAAAAAAGAATATTTGATGTATTTAAACAAAAGTTCTACAGTTTAATAACAGCGTCGACAAAAGGATCACTATATAAACACTTAATAAAGGAATATCAATTACAAACATATCTGACGAAGCCAATTGATTCACGTAATATAAAAGAAGTAACGAAAATGAGACTTTGTGCACACAGGCTAAATATTGAAGCTGGTAGGTACAGACATATCGAGAGAACACAAAGAGTATGTACATTATGTAATATTAATGAGATTCAGTATGAGTTTCATTTTATTCTTCAGTGTCCACGATACAAAACTTTAAGAAATAGATTTACGAAATACTACTCCAAGAACCCCAGTGCTTTTAAACTAATACAGCTATTGTCAACTACAAGCAATTTGGAGATAAATAACCTTGGCAAATACTACAGGCGAACAAAATGAGGGATATGCTATTACTACAAATAACTTAATATATCTATATTTGTGTGACCCATATTGCTGATTGTTTATATATAGATATAGATGGATTGTTTTTAGCGGTATATGTGTATGCATTTATGTAAGTCATTCTCCACCATTGTTCCACACTATTGTACATAATATTGTATTTCATTGTTATAATGCTAAGTTGCAAAACTTAATGCAATAAAAATGAAATTGAACTTGTATACATGCAAATATGTCAATAAGTGTAGCCTACTGATTTGTTTACAGGATAAATTCATACTGGGTTGCATCTTCACCCAAGTTGTAATCGCTATTCAGAATGCGGTCTCTACCATTTTCCGCAAGGACAACCTGGAACAGTGGGCTGACAGATTTGATTTATTGTCCATGCTGACTATATGTGCTGGAACAGTTCTGTGGAACCTCTACTTTCTTATCAAGGCCTTTCGTATGGTAAGTGACACTTATCGTGATTACAGACAGTGCGATATGGTTTTATCTAGCTGTGGATTTAAATGAAAATACTCATAGGGGGATTCTGGTAAATTTTTAAATATGAAACATTAAGATTTATCATACATTTTGACTGGGTGATCAGATACCTTCCGTCCATGTTATATACTCTCAACTTATATTCCTCCATAGAGTTTTGTTAAAAGTACCAAAGCGTGAATATATTATAATATTTTCTTTCCTCAAAATTTACTGTTGGGATATTTTCTATCAAAATAACTTAAAATGACAAATTTAATATATATATCAGTATATTTTTAAATGCATAGCCATTTAACTGAGCTGCTATTTAGCGGAATGGCGTACTGACAATCCAATATGATGTTTTAAATCCATAATGTTGGTATTTGCATTCCAGTAGTAGTGCGCCTACTTTGCGCCCCCCCCCCCACCCCACCCCACTCATATGCAAATGAACTAGGTTATAATACGCAATTCTGATTTTCGGACCTACCAGTTAGGCAAAGGCCCCTCCCTCGGTCTCTCTGACCTACTTAATTTATGATAATTACTAAAATTGTGCTGATATGACAGGAGCATGACCTGCAATTCTTTCTACTTTTCTACTTGTGAACATAATTATCCCTCGATGAGATATAATCTTGATTTATGAAGTTGTTGGATCTGTAATTCCATAGTCGTAAAGACCACATTTGTGACACGGGCGGATGAAGTATTTTTCAGTGGGTAGGACAAAGTTTAAAAGTAGCGTTCAACGTTTAAAAATAGCATATTGAAAAGAACACATGCATTATACTTATGGTCATACTCCCCAAAAACACCAAATCGACGAAGATATTAATTGTTCCCTGCCAAACACAAGTTTATTGTACTAATTTTCTATTTATTTATTTATTTGTTTATTTAATTAATTAGTTATTTATATGTACAAGGCAATCAAAAGAAAACAAATGCTAATTTTTAAGATGTGTGGTGCTTCTTTGATGTGACACATGCATAGCTAAAGCGAAATTATTAAAAAAAACTTTAAAGATAATTAAATATCTATGAAATGAATCCAATGCTGTATCCATCATGTTTCTCATGTAGTCAAATTTTACAAAGAAAACAAGTAGTTTTCTGGACCTCATGCCCAATTATTTTTAAAACTACTTCTAATTTATACAACATAATATATAATAAACGGTTTGCTTGCAAATCCAGTGGGTTCTGTTCATCAGGGATTAAAATGTTTCTATCATCTAAGAATGGGCCTTTAAATTAATGACAAGCAAGAAATAATCTGTAATTTATATATATATTATATATTTCATTCAAACTATACATTTTAAACATGCAACATTAAATGCACCATTTTAAAAGATGCTACTAGTTAAATAGAACCGTTTAATGCTATAAGCACTAGAAATTAATTGGTCTCAATAGGTAATGATGCACGAGTTCAGACAAGGAACATAACACACATTGTTTTTTAAAAACCTCTTATTTTTATTTTAAAAACCACCGGAAACAAAATAAGATAACATTTCACATACAACAATACTTATCTGAACCGCAAGCAAATATTTTATTGAAAATTTAAATTGACTTCCAATTTTGTTATTAATACTGTTTGATGTCTTTCCTATATACTACAATGAATATAATTATTACACTTTTAACAAAGATATACCAACAATGTATTACGCGATGGTCATAATAAGCTGTAATATTCACACGTGTAATAGACATATCATCCAGACAATATTTCACGTACTAACACTTTGTTTTGTTAACTGAAACAATTACTGAACTATCAAGTATGCACATTCAAGGAAGTGGTTGTGTAATGCAAAACATTCGTTTATTTCAAATTACAGACAGGAGCACTTGCATAAAAATGGACATACATTGGGTAACACAGAAGTCTAAAGGACGACATGTGAATATTATTAGTGTTCATTTCTTTTCATCATATTTGCCAGTACTGGAATCATCATCAGTATCATGAATGAATGAATGAATGAAAGAATGTTTAATGACACCCTAGCACAAAAATACACATCGGCTATTGGGTATCAGAAAAGGTAAGTATATGGAAATATTATAAATCATCAGGATCATCGTCGTTGTCATGGATCAGCGAATATTTGGTTGATCCAGGAATGATATTTGTGTAATCTGGAACGAACATGTTGTCTCAAATATTTATAGGTATCCACCGACCACAGAATTTTCCTCAAATTAGGGTCATTTTGGAAGTAATGCATATTTCTATTAAAAACAACAACCCCAAACAACAACAACAAACAAACAAACCAGAAAAATGTACCTTTAAGTAACTAACATTGCAATGTCTTCATGTTTCTGTCGATGGCATTTGGGACATGTTTTTTTCTTCTTCTTTTTTGATAGCGATTTTATTCTTGCTTTCGAAATAGTAGTAAAGTCACCGTAATCTTTAACGATCAGGCCACTGGCATCGTAGGTTTCTCTTTTGTGCGTTCCTTTGCATGATTTGCATATAACCACAGAGCTGTTTCTCTGACCATGCTGCTTCCATGTCTTCTGAGACATCCACCATTGTGTTTGTGCTTTTATACCATTCAACCACATGGTACTGCTTCTAATCCAGGCACCAATGGTTGGGCGTGGTCAGTTTCAAGTCCACCATGAGATGTCCGTAAAGTTTGTGGGCTGCTCCCTCAAATTGTTGCATGAAATGATCAGCGTATTCTGAATACATCTGTCATGCCAACATCAAGACTTGCTGCTTATCGATGGGGTTGTTGAACAGTTCCAGGTAATATCACTTTCTCCTCTGTGTTGGGTCTCTGCTGTGATACAGGTTCTGATTGATTGCAATCACAGAGAGGTTTCTGAGGTGACTTCCTTCTGTGAACAGGTCGGTGATCCGAAAATCTTTATTGGCAGAGCACATCAACATCCAGCACCATGAGATTTGTGATTATCGCATAACATAACGATATTTTCCCAAATTACTGGGTATGACACTAACGAATTCGGGTAAGTAGGTCTCGAGAAGTAGAACACAAAATCGAGGTAACAATTTGCAGGCTACATCAGCACAATTTCAGTAATTATGACAAATTAAGTAGGCCAGAGAGAGACCAGAGGAGGTGTGGCCTAACTGAGAGGTCAGCCAATCAGAATGCCATATTATGATCTAGATAGTTTATATACAGGTGGGCCAGAGTAGCCCCACTCCTACTCATTCCCACTTTCAAGAAGCTTATATTTGTTTTTAATTTAAGTTTATATCATGCGTGATAAAGTATTTCATAATAATGTGCTGCTCCTTTTCTATTCTTAGGTCAGCAGAAACAAAGATAAGCTGAAAGAGGTGGAAGAAGAAATGAAGGGAAATGGTACCCAAAACACTGAAGAAATGGAGAAAAATTATACCCAAAACACTGCAGAACATTTCGATTTAAAAAGCATGGGTATCCCTAAATCGCAGGATTCGAAGAACGTCAGGATCGTTACACCTGAGGATGTTCCTAAACCGGCGAGTTATGTTGATCCAGAATACAACACGGCTAATAATCATCGTTCTGACGTCGTCATCACCAGCCTGGACGACTATACAGAATGCTAGAAGGAAACATTATATTCACCCTCTAGCCGACCCACATTTGACAGCATGGTTTATCTGTATGTACAACACACGTATCATACATA
Source organism: Gigantopelta aegis (assembly GCF_016097555.1). Classification (NCBI taxonomy): domain Eukaryota; kingdom Metazoa; phylum Mollusca; class Gastropoda; order Neomphalida; family Peltospiridae; genus Gigantopelta; species Gigantopelta aegis. Next base: position 32,996,689 of record NC_054701.1, on the reverse strand, counting down.
TTATTTTCTGATCATGCATGCAACAACTAGACACGTAGGTTTGTCACACTAAGCCTGTAATGAAAATGTTATTGTTTCAGTGACTATTAACTAAACTGTGACGACTGCGTCGGCTACTTTTAAAATATATAAATAATAATATAAAATGTAATGACATGTTGTTATTATTATTATTATTTTTTTTTTTTTTTAAATCTCAGAATAGGCATCATTTTCAATATTAAGACACTCACAAGTCAATTATAAAATAAATCCTAGATCTTTATCCCCGCCCATCTCAAGGATAAAGGCCCTTCCCCGTTTGTTTGTTTGTTTTTGTTTTGCTTTTTTAACTTTGTTTTTATTCCATCCATTATGTTATATAAATAACAAACTAAATTTCACCCTATTTCGTATTTTGAAAACAATTTTATATACAATCAAATCTACAATAAATGCCTTTCAATGTTAACTGATAATGCTGTTAGTGGAAATGTTTATGCCGTGTCAAATAATGACCTTTTTTACAGTGACTGAAGTTGCTGTTAGTGGTAAATGTTTTATGCTAGATCTGACTTGAACGAACAAAGCAGACCATTTATGTTATGCTAGTAGAATAGTCTGAATGTTATACACAGTTTGCGAGATAACCTTGCAATGTGGTTTCTCATAATTTATTTCATTTTTGTTCATAATATGACTTGTTTATGCAATCCTGGCACCACACCGGCCTCGGTGGCGTCGTGGTTAATATGTCTACAGGCTGGAGGTATTTCGGATGATGCACGTCCTACCGGCACCAGTTGCAAGGCTCCATGGGTAGGTTTTGTAGTGATCCATGACTGGTTCAACATTCTATATGAGAAGCGCAAATAAAAGATCCCTTGCTGCTAATCAGAAAGAGTAGCACATGTAGTGTCGACAGCGGGTTTCCTCTCAAAATATGTGTGGTCCTTAACCATATGTGTGACGCCATATAACCGTAAATAAAATGTGTTGAGTGCGTCACACACACACACACACACACACACACACACACACACACACACACACACGGTTCAGACACGTCTATTGCATGCCCAGTCTTTGGCCAGGCCAAATGCTGAGCATGGTACAGAAGGGTAATTATATTAAGGACCAATTTGGAATAAATTTATAATTGGGGCAGAACATTTTGTCAGCATCGGCCAACAATAACATTAATATTACAATTTTGCAATTAATTATTTGACACACTAATTTTAATGGGCAGTCTGAAAACAAACTGGAGGATTAGTAAAGAAAGGGTTGGGCCTCGCGCCACTGGAAAGTTATTTATTTCAAATAATTTGGTGGTGTCACTTCCATTGAAAGAGTCAGAGTGGCGGATAACTGTCTTAAAACACCAGCTTTATTCTGCAAAGGTTAGAATGGCGAATGGTCACCTGTAGTTATTTTATTTATCCTGCAATACTACATAAGAACGAAAAACTAATTAAATGAACAGTTCTATTTCAAAACTTTACTACCGTTTCTAAAGAGTAGTATATAATCAAAACAATCAACCTGAAATAAAAGAATAAGCAACTTTGAACAATACAACATTTCTTTGTTGATCATAACTAGTGTTAAAGTAGTTCCACCCCACCAGCCTTGGTGGAGTCGTGGTTAAGCCATCGGACATATGGTTGGTAGATACAGGGTTCGCAGCCGGTACCGGCTTCCATCCAGAGCGAGTTTTAATCACTCGATGGGTAGGTGTAAGGCCACTACACCCTCTTCTCTCTCACTAACCACTAACAATTAACAACTAACCCACTGTCCTCGACAGACAGCCCAGATAGCTGAGGTGTGTACTCCTGACAGCGTGCTTGAACCTTAATTGGATATAAGCACGAAAATAAGTTGAAATGAAAACTGAAGCAATATTTTTGTTCACTGACCGAAGATATAGACATTTATCTAGTGATCATATCTTGTCAATATATATAGTGATTGCAGAATTCAAAACCCTCACTTTATTTTGCGTCCTTCCATATCCACATAATACTGTAGATTTATTGAACAGTACTTTTCTTAATGTTTTTGTAAGGAATGGTTTTCCTTCCTGGTTTGTTCTTATGGGTGTTTGTTCTTGTTCGTATGTTGTTATTTTTTGTTTCTTTGTTTATTATTAGGGGTTTTTGTGGGGGGATGGCGGGGTGTACGTGTACGTTTTGCTTAGTTGTTGTTTGGAGGCGACGTTTTGCGGTTTGGTCTTATTTGTTTTTATTATTTTTAACTGGTCCAAAGTAGGCCAAACACTACGACAAATACAAGTCATTTGAAGATGTTCATATGCCAAAGCACTTAAAAAGACAATACTCATTCTAACAAACATTTTATATTTTATTTAATAAACATATTTAATTTAATTGCATATAGTAACTGCCCATTCTGTAATAAAAGTAGGCCTATTTTGTAATAAAAATATAGGTGCTCAGTTTTATTAAAAAATCAGTCGTTTTTTTTAAATTACAAAATGGGTACTTCTTACAAAATGGGTAATGTTTTATTACAAAATTGATACGTCTTACAAAATGGATCGTTTATTACAAAATGGTCCTTAACACACGTGCGTAACGTCGTTTTACTGCATGATAATGCGCGCCGCTGATAACACAGTTCTTACCTCAACGTGCATGCATGAACCGTGAGATTTACGCGTCAACTTAAGGACATTAAACATAAGTTTGTGGTCGGTGCTATGCATTTGATTTGTTTATTTGTTTATTAAATGATTGTTGACTTTTTAAAGCAGTTCAGTATAATTGTACAAAGATGACAAATGTATATTTGTGAGTAATGTATTTTATTCGAAGAATCTTATGAAGGATTTTACACTGGAACCAGAACGAAGATAACTTCCCTGAACAGTTTAAGGACAGTACCTAATAATTTCTATAATTTCTCCATTCATTCTGGAGAAAATTAAAGCCTGTTTGCGTAATCATGTTGAATTAAGTGCATTTTCCTCTTCATTCTAAATAATTGTTCTGCATTTCTCTGTTGTAAATGGTTTGGTTATTCAATATATTGTGAATGTAAACGTTGGTAGCATGGAATAAAGCAGCATATCTCTCCCTCTCTCTCCTCTCTCTCTCTCTCTCTCTCTCTCTCTCTCTCTCTCTCTCTCTCTCTCTCTCTCTCTCTCTCTCTCAGAAAGGTTGATTTAAGGTTGATTTTGTGTTATATTTTAACTGAAGATTTGCCTTCCACAGCCATCTAGTAAATCGTTTAAAAAATGAATAAATCAATGTTTAATGATACTCCAGCAAAAGAAAAGACAGTATATTTGCATGATTATTTTCATCAAAAATAAATATTATTTACATTTTAATTGTGTAAACACAGTGTAAAGAGCTGTTGGGGAAAATACAGTACAATACATTACATATATGAAGGTAAGTACATTTTAAAAGTTCGTATAGAAAAACTGTGCTATTACTATGCTGTCATTTTGCTGTTATGCAATACCCTCTACGCTGGGGGCATTTCCGTTTGTTGATTAATTCAGTTAGTCTCAGTTTTGAAATATTTCTGAAGTTTGATATGGAAATTAAAAGTCTTCTAATCCATGTATATCTATGGCCATTAACTCCAGTTCTCCGGTACCTACCTTTACGGTTTTGGACAAAATGATTCACAAATTCAACAATATACATTCAATTATTAGGCAGTTTATAATACTGTCGGCTATTACACATTTAGTCTCAAGACAAGAAATGAATTACTGATTTGCTTAAAACAGATAATTATCAGTTTTACATGTAGTCAGTACACAATACTGAAAATAATAATTCATTTGCCTTGTACCCTAGTACTGCACTTGATATTGTTACATGGGGAATTAGGTATGCAGAAGCTACAGTGCTTCTTCAGTGGCTTAATGACATAGTCTTTGAACATTCTGAACGCTAGAAAGGTTTGTTCTGTTAATACGTTAAAGGGACATTCCTAAGTTTGCTTCTATTTTTAAGATGTTATCGACTAAAAGAGACTTTTTAACGACTGTAATTACATATCAAATTTTTTTTTCTGCATATATTATTAGGGCTGTATATTAAACGTGCTTCTGATTGTTATAATATTTATACTAGGTTAAATTTCATTTTATTTCCTAAAAGAAAATATATTTAATATGTAAGTTTAATCGTAGAAATATTTGATTAGTCGTAAACATCTTACAATGCAGCAAACTCAGGAATGTCCCTTAATAGTCAATTCCATTAGTTTAAAGGAACCATTGCTGTTAAACAGTCCCTACCCCAAAATTCAATATGGGAATTTTGCTATCAACATGTTGATGTGATTTGGAGACTTTATTCTGTCAAAGTAATACACACTGCTATAATAGTTTGGAAATAATGTTTGTCAAGTCATTCATTCAGTGAGGCAAGTGAGGAACAGACAGACAATATCATCCCCTGCACATTGCTATCATTAGTAAATATGATTCTTGATTTAAATATTAAGTTGTGCCAGGTCTCATGGTAATCCAAGATAGAAACTTTCATATAATGACACGGGCATTCCTATCCCAATATAGTGTGGCCTTACTATTCAACCAGATACAATAAAGCTGTAATTTCTTTATCCCCATCATACTGCCCATTCCGTATGCTCATATTTTGAGGAGATCATGTTAACTTGCTAACGGAGTTATTTAGCACTTTAAAGTTATACGAATAGCACATTGTATGCCCTTGCTCCCTATACAGCTGTCTGTCTCTCCTATTTACCTTGCTGCATTCCATAGATAAGAAGTTCAGATCTGATGAAGAAAAGATTGCCTTAGAGGTGACAATCACGTCTTCTTCCACTGACTTACACGAACATTTTACTTGCAGAGCCAATACCAAAATAAATATTAGCATTCATTATCAATGGTCCTATGAGACCCCAGACAAGCAGCCAATCAGTAGACAGAACAATAATACAAATGGCTTAACATGAATACAAATTTTTTTTTAGGAATGAAACGTAGATGACTTTGTTTCCTGGGTATCAATACTATGCATTGACACCACTTTATGAAAACAAATACAGTGGAAATCTCCATAATTAACAGATAAAAAGAGATTTCATGGATGGAGATGTTATTCAATGCAACTATTAAAGCAAGTATCGCTACAAATAGAACTGTGGAAAGCTTTATTCATAGTATACGTTACAAGTACCAGATACCATACTGCCTCGCTTTAACGTTTGCAGAAGAAAACATGTTACATTCATACTCAAACAATACAGAAGACATTCGTATATATTACTATATTTTTATATGTAGATTCATTGTTCCTTAAAACATGAGTATAGGTATTGGTATATTGCTTTTATGTGCCTTAGAATAAGTTTCAATACAAATTGTAGTTGATGGCGACCATGAGAAATTCAAAATGGCGGCCACAGGGAGAGATATTAATATCTATTTTAAATTGACACCACTAAGCAACAGAAGATTTGTGTCAAGTTTCATACTTTTCTAGAAAGTGAACGATTCCATTGATATTTAGGCATTAGCCATTGGGCTATTATATATACAGTATTTGTGATTAGACACGTTTCTTTTGTTGTTCAGCATATTCATATGTTTTCAAAAATAATGATTAATATATAATAGCAAGACATAAATAGTAATAATATTGTCTGAAATGTGTCATTGCAGCTAATATTTTATACCTTACACTGTTAAATGTGATACAAACAGTGAGAAATAATAGTTCATTGGCGGCCATTTTGAATTGTGACGTCACGTGGCCAATAGGGGTCACTGCCAGGTTGGTCCTATATCGAGTTTTACTCTACACATGATGGCCTAACTGCATGCAAATTGGCATGTTAGTATCACATTTTGCACTATTTTTTCACTATATGTCACACTCTACTACTACATACATTTGACAGTGCCAGAGAAACGATCGGCTCAGTTTCAATATCAATATTGTCTGCTAATAAATATGGGTCACAAAATCGTAGGCCTTTTAAATTGTGTTTGTTTTGAACGAGAAATAGCCCAATGAGCCCACTGACAGGGATCGATTCCAGACCGACAGCGCATCTGGCGAGCACTTTATCACTGGGCTACGTCCCGCCCATTTTTTAAAATATAAAGTTACTGATAAAAATGTTTTATAAATGTATTACAAAGCGATCGATATCGCTCCCCTAAAGGTTTCCAAGCGAATGTTACTCAGTATTAGCTTCAAACAATTTCTGCATGTTTACGTTGTTTGATTGTTCTTCTTGATTTTTGTTTGTTTTTTGTTTTGTTTTGCTTTGGGTTTTTTTTACCACAGTTAATTAATGTTTGTGCTATTATCAGTAAAAAAATTAATATTTCAAATAACCATGTAAATTACTCGCAATAATTTAATGATTTACAGTTCAAACTCTATTACTTAACAGGATTATTTGCTGTAATTTTGCTTATTAAAATTTTAATATTATTATTATTGCTTTTGGTGTTGTGGTTTTTTATGGAAGGGGTGGGGGTGTTTTTCTTCTCTCTTTTTTTTTTTTTGAGAGTTTTTTTAATTTATTTATTTATTTTATTAAAAAATTTTTAGGGGATTTTAATTATACATTTTTCACATGCATTCTCGCATTACTACTGGCTTGCATTGGTTTTGCGATGTACAGACTGACATTTGTCGGATGTCATTTTATCCACTTCGAGTATTTTCTTCTCCTCTGAGAGAGACGCTTGAACGTTCTTCTTTACTGCATGTTTTCGTTTATACACGAACTTGGTCTTTTGGAGATTAACAAAAATCACCTGAAAAACCAAAGTTAAAATAAAACATACACATTACATAGACGTCGAGATTTCAGCAGCTTAAGAGAAAAGTTCTGTCTGAATTTGACTTTCTTTCAACGGGTTTCGTGTAGAATTTCAGATTTTGACCAATGACTCCAACCCCATGTTTCCGCAGCCTTTATAAAACAACATAATTTGTTAATGTAAAACTGAAGGCCTGATTTAGTTTTTAATCTTTTAAAATAGCTAATTACATTTGTAACAGTAGCCAGTTGAAGACTGATAACAAAACCCTTACGTATCATGGCATGATTTCGCTGTAACTGCGGCCACTAAAATAGAGTCGTCCGATATTTTTTGAATTTGTATGCTCCCAAATAACGTTATAAAAGGCGAAGTGTGATTGGTCAATATTTAAATTATTATTTACAGACGAAATGTTACTTGGACATTGGAGACTATGCAGTGTTGTTAGCAATCTGATTAAAATTAGTTCTACTGGTCTAAATAAGGCATTCGTAATTCATATGAAACATGTCGTATACCCTCAGGATAATTCGGAATGTTTTCAAATTATTTTCAAATCACTGGCATGATTCTGCAAGTAAGGTTTTGATTGGTGGACATGAGCTCCAACTGGCTGCTGTTAGATCCACATGTAATAGTGGAGCTAATTTTAATTAGATTGCCAAGCGTGTAACATAATGTCCCAACTCGTATATTCTGGAAGTATTTTGAAGCAGAAAATTATTTTTCGATAGAGAGTATTGGGCAAGATTAACGAAACAATGAAGTATGTTGTTTGTTAGGGGGGAGGGGGTGAACTTTCTGTGCTTTCGGGTCAGGGATTGAAACCCACTACTAACAGAACTTTTATATTGCAAACAAGTTTAACTCTTTAGTCCACGAGGCGAAACATCTACGTCATTAAATACACGTTTTATTTAAGCCTTGTAAACTTGACACTAGTGATAGTAATGTATTCTGACGTAATACAGCTAAGATAGTCGGAAACGAGATCGAAAATAAGATATTACATCTTTAGCAAGTGCACCATGCTTAATCCCAGCCATCCACTGTTTAGGTTTGACTGGCCAAATCGTTCGCTCCGAAAGAATCCCATCGTTTTGGGTTATTATGTAAATATTCTTTGTCATTTTACCCAATATGTTCATTAAAAAATCTTAAATAGAAGTTAATTTAGTAGTCATGTAATTTTGTTTTAAAGTGACAGACCCTAGTGTTTAAAGACTACAACGTATTTTTCGCTATTCAACCCGTTTTTGATCATTTAAATTAGAAGTACTTATATTTTATTATTTATAATATTAATTTTAATACACCTGGGCCCGTGCTTATAAAAAACTGTTAAAGAGTCCAGACTCAATCATTAATGACGTCACACGATAAATATTTTATGGCGTTGTCATGACATTACTGTCTCAGACTCTATTAGAATCTCGAGTCTAGACTCTAAAAGTTTTATAAGCACCAGGACAGACGTTGTTCTGATCATCCAGGTTTTTGCAATACCCCAAAATGTATTTTTCATATTTCTAAAAACGCACGTTCGTCTAAGAGGTAATGGTTATCAAGACAAGCTCTAGTTATTTTTAGGCGGTATTTCCCCGTTTAAACATCACAGACTTTAGATTCTTCTGTCATACTATTATCCAAATGTCTTAAAGGTTTGTAGTTTTACTAAACTTAGTGTCTATTTTTACGGGCTGAAACTAGGGTCTGCGCCTTTAATGAATAATAGATTAAGTTGGAGAAGGCACTTGGAAGTAGATTAGTTAAAAATACTCAACTAGCCCTTATGGGGCCCGTGGATTATTTTCACGAATCTACACCACCTCTTACATCCACTACATATACGACAATACAGGGTACACGCATTACTCGTTTCATCAAGAGGTACTAACTAAACACCCCAAACCTCCAATCAAGACCCGAACGCCCGTGCATTCTACGGCCTTGCTTCTGATGCCTGTATGTCTGTGCAATCAATCAATCTCTCTCTCTCTCTCTCTCTCTCTCTCTCTCTCTCTCTCTCTCTCTCTCTCTCTCGCTCTGTGTGTGTGTGTGTGTGTGTGTGTGTGTGTGTGTGTGTGTGTGTGTGTGGTGTTAGGCTGGGTTTCCACAGAAGTTCACTTTTCACGTGTCATGATTAACGTTTCACAATTCACTTTCATTACGGTTTCCACAAAGTTCACGTAGACCGAGTTCATTTGTCACTTCACGCATAACTACCATACCATACCATACCATACCATACCATAATCTGATCATATCTAATCATATCATCATTTCCACCCAGTTAACGACCAAACATCAATCAAAGATTTGTGTAAAATGTACATAAAATCCATGCAGGAAGAAACTACAGTATTTACATTTTCATAATGTAATAGTTGTTGCATTATGTAGGTTCATTTCGCAACTACAAAGCTATTTTTGCCAAACAACATGGATAAAATGATTTAAGAAGGCATATTTAGAAATCTAGTGTAACTGTACTTCGCTGTTCATGTCACAGAAAACCGAGCATGTTCGTTTCTCTATTCACGCATGACCCATGGTGTTGTCCACGCGTGAATGGTGAAAAGTGAATTTCTATGGAAACCCAGCCGTAACTGAGCCTCCAGATGAAATTAAGACCAATCGTGGATTCGTGGCGATTTGTGAATGAATTGGTACGTCTTGTATTCATTTCTAGTTTTATGTAAAAATATCAATCGATATAGAATGGTTGTTAATTTTGTTGAACATTTTGGAAATGTAATATTTTAGTTTACAATATCGACTGTGGATTGAGGCGGACTAAAATTACAAGTCTTTGAAATAGTTATACTCCCATTAGTTACAAAAAGATACATTAAGAGTCACAGCACATGTTTTGTTTTTTGTTTATTTTTTCTTTATGAAAACAAAACAAAATTGCTGTATTCGATGTTATTTATTTTAAGGTTTCCATTAATTCACGCAACACGAAATGTTATGTTAATAAAATTGTAGTGAAAGACATGGAACGTACGAAAAACGTTAGACTAGTAGGTCACTTTCAAACCAATTTAAATAGTCCTGGCATTGTTCAACGACGCGATCTTAGCGCTAAGATCACCTTAAGTGCAGAAGGTAATTATGCAATTAAGGGGATCTTAGAGCTACGATCGCTTCGTGGAACGGGGACCTGGGGCCGAATTCACTAAACTCTCGCAACTTTGCGATCTCGCAGTGCAATGCTAAAAGACTTGCAAAGAGGATGCTTTGTTGTCTAGCAGAGCCTAAGAGAGCTTTGTGAATTAGGCCCCTGGTCACTGTTAACCAGTCAAACATAACTTCCGATACCCATTTCGTCGTGATCTCCTGTATACTTTTGCACACACTCCTGCGCGCACAACCATACACACACAGCATTTCACATATACTCACATCTAACACACCCACACACACACACACACACACACACACACGCACACGCACACACACACACACACACACACACACACACATCCAACACATACTTGCGGATCCAGCTTGTAATCATAATGCGACTAAGCTGACACGTCTTGGGGTATAATAGATCGGTAAATTTGCACACGTGCACACAAGCACAGCCCCCATAGCAAACACACCAGTGTCGGATCCAGATTAAAATCAAATGGGTCACAAAGTGACTGTGAAGGTGGTGGAGGTGTAGTTTTTCGTAGGCATATCAATTTATCTGTGTCGACGGAATAAAGGTAGCGCTGGACAATGTACAGTAGTAACCCACTGACCATCACCGGAAGGACTGATGATGCCATGTTTCCCACCCAAACACTGATGCCTGGACTGATTCCCAATACGATTATAGCAATCGTTAGGCCTACATGTTTTAGTTCCGTGCAGAAACAGGCAATGTCTTGTAACTATGATTACAGCATTTAAATTGCCATCTACAGGTAGTACTAAACCAAATAACTTCCGGCTGGGTCAAAGTTCGAGGTGCACCCAACTTTTGATAGAGAAGTGAACACCACAAGTCCTGTGATTGGTTATAAATGTGAGTGTGTTGGTTGTAAAAAAAATGTGCAATTTTATTTCATCTAGTACCAATGTGTCAAGTAGCCTTGTGCTTGAAACATGTATGGGGTACCTGTAAAAAAAAGTACTCGAATTTTGTGCGAAACTAGGGTAGTCATAGATGCTACCCGTTATCTCAGAAACGAGCAGCTTGACCCCCATTTTTTTCTGATTCACTTTAAGTGTAAGGGGTGGTAGTATTTATATCCGTGGCGTTTATGTCGGTTGATACGTTGCAGGTAGGAGTTTTAGCCACATATGTTACTATTGTCGTCTATGGGATTTGATTTGGTAGTATACACCCTATAGCACATATTCAGTGCATAATAACAAATATTATGATTTTGTCATTTTATTTAATTAAACTATACTGGTTGATTAATTAGCCATCACTCGATCATGCAAGTTCACAATGACCTTGACCTTGACAATAATCTCTGTGCATGGCTCTGAATGGAGTTTGAATCAAAGTTAGCACTGAAAAAAAGTTCGTTTTGGCCTATAATTCATACTGTAAAGATTTCAATAATTTCTTTTTACATGGTATTTGACTTGCCATATACAACTGCTCTTAAAGATGGTATTATATATAGGCAACCTGAACTAAGATTTTAATAGCAATTTATTTTTATATTAAAAATAGCATGTGCCAATTGTGGGTTAATGTCTTTAGTTTCCATTAACATTGTTAATTTTTTATGTATGAAATTCTGAAAACTCAAATTTGTAAAGAAGTTGATTTTTATTGTCATTTTGACATATTTATAGGGTGCTGAGTTATATTTTTAGACAAATTTGTAGTTTTTTTTATGCAAAATTTTAAGTAAATTTGAAGAAAAAACTTTACCAAAAACATAATTAAATTTGTTGTCACTATTGTGCCTTCTGTTCTTATTTGTACATAACAATAAGGGTTGTTAAACATATCCTTAGATCTCCAGATCATTTTTTTTTCTTAATAATCACTTAGTTAGCTCTCATGAAAAGCATTTTGAGTTTATACTAGATTCAGAACCAATTTTTTTCAGATTTGATTATCTGCCTTGGATTAAGTTGATAATTTATTTTATTGTTAAAGCTGTATTACCTAATGTTACTAGCTAAATAAAATGCTGGATTACAGATTGTAAGAATACATCTAATGTACATATTGTATTCATCTGGATTAGAAAATAATGCAAGAAAATAGATGTTCGGGTAATTTTGTCATTTAAAAATAGTTTTTTATCAGTAATTAATCAAAAATAAATGTGTTAAAGCTGCATGATTATTCCAGATATCACAACTATTAAAACCTCCAACTACAGTAGGCTATAAAGAAAATATAGTCAGGAATATTGGTGGCTGCCAATAGTTTTGATGGTTCATTATGAAAATCAGCATGGTCGATGGATTTGAATTTCCCAGACCTGGTAACTTGAAGACACCCACACCCAGCATACAGGATTTCCTCCCAACACTAATGTTCAGGACATTAAGTCATTACTTCATACAGGTACAGTCATGTTTGTGTTTCCTTCCTCAGACAGTGTATTTTTTTAATACTGATATTTCTTTGATATGCCTGTTAAGGTCTTCATAATCTAGGGGTCAATCAAGTGCATGTGTTTTAATGGAATTCTTTAAAGGGGTAGAGGTACTCTGTCTATCTTTGTTGTCTCTACATATATACCTGAGTACACACACCCAACTGAAAGTAAATATCTTCAGGAGTTTTATTTTAAAACATTTTGTTGTTTAATATGACATATTGCATTTGTACAAAACTATATACAATATATATGCTTTTTTAAGTGTACATTATATTAGGTTGCACTGTAGAAACAACAGTTTCAGTGAGGTTGTCAGTTTATGTCAGAATACACCAGATCCTGGTTGTCATAAAGACACATAGCTGGACACATTTTGAAAAATGTATGTTATCAGTATAGGTAGTACTAAACCAAATAACTTCCGGCTGGGTCAAAGTTCGAGGTGCACCGAACTTTTGATAGAGAAGTGAACACCACAAGTCCTGTGATTGGTTATAAATGTGAGTGTGTTGGTTGAAAAAATAATAGTTTCATCTGGGTAAAAAAAATGTGCAATTTTATTTCATCTAGTACCAATGTGTCAAGTAGCCTTGTGCTTGAAACATGTATGGGGTACCTGTAAAAAAAAGTACTCGAATTTTGTGCGAAACTAGGGTAGTCATAGACGCTACCCGTTATCTCAGAAACGAGCAGCTTGACCCCCATTTTTTTCTGATTCACTTTAAGTGTAAGGGGTGGTAGTATTTATATCCGTGGCGTTTATGTCGGTTGATACGTTGCAGGTAGGAGTTTTAGCCACATATGTTACTATTGTCGTCTATGGGATTTGATTTGGTAGTATACACCCTACATAATCCTAAATTGGGGGGTGAGGTATTAAAGATCATATCTAGCAGCAGTTTGTAAACTTAATTTCCAGTCACGTCTTATATAATCTTGGGTACAATATCTCACCTCACACCCGCGCGCATGCACACACACACGCACGCGCACACACAAACACACACGTTTCACAGGTAAGTAATAAAAATAATAAGTTTACATACCATGCCATCTTTTGAAATTCCTAAAATACCCTGTGTTTTGGTGTTGAGAGTGGCTGTAATGATGATGTCATTGCTAATTCCTGAACAAATGAGAGGGGCTGCAGTTTCCATGTCACAGATATACAGAACACTGTACTTGGTAATCATAAACAAAACGCCATATCTACTAGATACCTGCAATAAACAAACACTGACATGTGAGAACTGTAATGCAATACTGCATAGCATACACAGAAATAACAGCATTCGTTTAAACATTATCTACGATATAACCAAACAACACATGAGCATAAATAATAATAAAACGACAATATTACATATAGGCCATATTTAACAGACAACATCAATATATACAAACACTATGATATCTAAATTATATACATTTTCAGGTAATATGTGGAATGTCTGATTCACTCAGGAATTATGTATAATCCCTAAAAGAAATCGGGTATTATACATACCATCTAAGATTTAGTCAGTTTTATTTATGCTATTTTGTACAGTCCCTGAAATTGTTTCATCGATAATTGTAGACCAAAAAACTGAAATTGTAATTCGTCATTATCTCTTGACCACAAGTACCAAAAACATAAATAAAAAGAAAGAAATGTTTTATTTAACGACGCACTCAACACATTTTATTTACGGTTATATGGCGTCAGATATATAGTTAAGGACCACACAGATTTGGAGAGGAAACCCGCTGTCGCCACATAGGCTACTCTTTTACAACAGGCAGCAAGAGATCTTTTATTTGCGCTTCCCACAGGCAGGATAGCACAAACCATGGCCTTTGTTGAACCAGTTATGGATCACTGGTCGGTGCAAGTGGTTTACACCTACCCATTGAGCCTTGCGGAGCACTCACTCAGGGTTTGGAGTCGGTATCTGAATTAAAAATCCCATGCCTCGACTGGGATCCGAACCCAGTACCTACCAGCCTGTAGACCGATGGCCTGCCACGACGCCACCGAGGCCGGTTAAAAACATAAATAATTACATCAAAGAACATTGGAGTAAACTAATGATAAGATTATATGTATAATATGTACGTTAAAAAATATTTGATCTGCTTTGATTAGACTTATTGTGACAAGAAAGTGGGCCAGGTCTAGCCCTATTTTATTAGTAGATAAAATGTATTACATGTATATCGAGTAGTAACATAGAAGATGAATGTAATTCTGTACTTATCTCTCCAATATAATTACGATAAAATGAGTAAACTTTTTTTCAATAATAAAAAGTATATTTTTAGATAATAACCTATAGTTCGAAATAATTTATCTGTGCAACCATATTAATGCTCAGGTATTTAAACATTTTGAAGCATTTCAACTAAGGCATAATAATATGCTATATATGTAAAGCTTCTCCGTAACACGATATATACTTGTGTGATTATAATTTGGGGTGATTATATTTTAGATATTGAATCAATAAAAAACCCATTTAGTACATGTGGTTTATGAATAGCAATTTTTGGACAAAGACCATCTGATGAAACAGTCATCTCTAGAAAGGTTTTGCAATTCTTCTTGAATTTTGCGATTCCGATGGCAAGTGGTGAATAAAAAAAAAAAATTTTTTTTAAAAAAACACCCAATCTACAACGCTACGATCGTACGAAAACAAAAGAAACATCTACAAGTCACTTCTTTCGATTTGAAAGCATTAAAGAAGCTGTCTTATAAAACGTTTTATTTTGTATTTTGTTAAGTTTGACCTAAAAATTATGTATTTAAAATATAATTTCAAGGTGACTTTGAGGTAACCCACAGGTTACGCAAATATAATTCACATAACCGAACAATTGGTTACCTAGGTAAAAACCACGTGAACCGATTTCCAATTACCTCAGATTTCGAAATATTTTACCCTGATGTGTTTATGCATGCATGCATGTATCTATATATAAATATATTTATACGTATGTATATAGTCAAAATACCTGGATGGTGGTGGGAAAGTCATATTTGCCAAAGCTATCCAGGAAATCTACATGTATTCGGTCACATGTATTCTTTGGAGCAAGGTTTCCTTTCCGGTATGGATGTAACTCTATCACATGGATCTAATATGAAAATACTTATATTATATTGATGGAAAAAAACAATGGAATTCATACACAATTTTAAGGGACTGTTCTGAATTTGATGTCACTGTAAGATATTTACGACAAACAAAGCATTGTTTATGGCTAAAAATTACATATTATAGATAGTTTCTAGTTTAGAATATCAGTGTCTGTATAAACAAGCTGTTGTCGTTGTGGTATTTTTAGTAGCTTAATATGGATTTTACTGTCCAATAATTTTCATAATAAAGATTAAGTCATTACCACATCATATTGCACATAATGCAATGTTTGGTAAATATATGATGTTGATTGATGCAAGGATGAATGCTATCCTTACATTTGGTCTTCGCAATAAGCAGGTTTTGTCCTTCATTGATTTAACAGACACATTGGCAACTCCTTCATATTTTGTTTTAATACCTTGGTGCTAATAGACAAAAGTTTACTGGGCGTGAAAAGTAGCTGGCTAATGTCAGATGTTACTAACGGAAAGGAAAAGAAAAGGTTATTTGTTTAGTGATACCTCAGGATATTTTAATCTACGGTTACATGTATTTGGTGTCTAATATACGGCTTCTTGGACCCTTTGACTAGTAGAGGGGGTGGGAGGGGGAGGAGACCCACGGCTGCCACGTAGCGTATTCCTACCAAAATACCAAGAAAGGGAGGGGTATTTTATGTTCATTTCCCCATAGATAGGACAGTACATACCACCGTATTTGATGCATTGGCTGGGAATGGAAAACAGAAGAAAAGAGTCCAGTTTAAGATCGACCCTGTGGCCCATCGCACCTCAGGTGAACGCTGTCCAACTGAGCTACATTCCGCCCCGTTACTAACGGCTACGATTATATATCGTCGGGCATATGGTTAAGGACCATACAGATAAAGAGAGAAGAGACCCGTTACTGCCATTCCATTAGCTACTTTTTTCGATTAGCAGCAAGCAATCTTTCATACGCACCGTCCGCCAGTCAGGACAACATATACCACGGTCTCTGCTACACTAGTTGTGGAGAACTGGATTGAAGAAGAAATCGTCTAATGAGATTGGCCAGGCAGGAAAATACATACCCCGGTAGTTGCTTCACTAGTTGTGGAGAATTGGTTGGGACGAGAAATGGCCCAGTGACCCCACCGCTTTACCACTGAGTTAAAAAGTTTGATTTGTTTAACAACACTACTAGAGAACATTGATTATGGCTATTGAATGTCAACCACTGAGTTACGTCCCGCCCCACGGCTATTTGTTTTCTAACATATTAGTGGGGTCAAATAATACTGCCGCGTGACCATTTGTTTCTGGGGGGACTAACGTTTGAGGGTGGATTTCAAGTCACTAGGACATAAAGAAACACACTAGCCCCATGAACCTGGCGAAAGTTCTGGTTAAGTTCACTAGGGGGCCAAATTCATGATGGCGTCCGGCGGCCATACTGGAAATCGAAAATGGCCATTGCTCTCTTAATATGTAAGTTAGGATCACGAATAAAGTATCTATTTCATTTCACAGAGGGTGCCTATTCTTCTGATGGGGTTATTTTTGCAATTTAATGTCATCTTCACATTCGAATTGAAGATGGCTGTTGTCCACCATATTGATAATTTAAAAACAGCGGAACGCTTTAAATATTTGGACTAAATCATAAAGAATTGTCTATGTGCAGAACATTTTACGTGAGTTTATTTTTTAATTTTCAGGTCATCTTGATATCCTTTTCAGGTCATCTTGATCTTCAAATCCAAGATGGCCGTTGTTCACTGTATTTAAAATAAAAACAAGCTGGAGTCCTTAAACTAATACGGTTAGAATAATAAACGAGGTATGTATTTACACCAAACATGGAATTCATAACCGTTTTTGTGTGGTCTGTTTGCACTTTGAGGTAATTTTTACCTGGAAATCCAACACGGAGGGCGTGGCACCTCTATTGAAACAATATGTATTTCAAATAATTTTATGTACGCTAGAACGGTATATTAAATGAACAAATGTCCACAATGTATGATGGGTCATGATTGAGACTAAGCCTGTTTCACACAATTGTTCGTCATTTGTCATAAATAAAATCGGACACATCAGATAATGTGTTGCCAAAATGTATGTACTGAATGTTTCACAGTTTGGGTTTATGAGAGTACTGGGCAAATATTGCTAACGGCACAGCAATATCTACTGACCAAGCTCCAGTCAAGTTCTACAAAAACAATTGTGTCACAATGGAATAGCAGAGCTGAACAACAGTGAGACAACTGGCAGTGTTATCCAAGAGATTTACTATCTGATGGCAGCTTTATTGTTCCTTTGCTCTTCTGTTGATACTTCATTTTAGCCAGGGCTTCTGCAATACTCTCGGCTCTTCATGTCACCATACACAAATGTGTTTTGTTGTTGTTTTGTTTGGGGTTTTTTGTTTTGTTTTTAATTTTTTTTAATGGAATTCATTAACTTAGTGGAGATAGAAAGTGATGATCCGAAGTGGCGCATGTTAGCTCGAGCTTCCATATAGTCACACTGCACTTGTCAAAACTAGACCCGATACACCAGAATTACTATCGCACAGTCACTTTGTGTTTTAATGAATAGGATGATCACCTGTTTCGTGGCCAAGGCATCCAAACTATGGTATGCTTGTTTAATCACTCATTAAACTTTCCCTGGATAATGGATTACACATCGTATTGTCTATTGGCCCCTGGTGTACAAGTCTTCTGCCGGTAGAAAACGTCCAATCACTGCACCGTATCATCGGGCTGAAGTCAATACATTCCTATCACTATATATGTACAACTCCGCACCACTGATTTGGGTTGTCATGCCACGACCAGAAGCGACCTAGGGAGACACCCCAGCACCAATAGGTCTAAGTATCGAGCTACTCTCGACTCACTAATATCAAAACCTATACGTAGCTCCTGACTTTATCTTTCGATCGACCGTTCAAAAATGCGCCAAATTTCCTTCATTTAAAACGCGCACCCATTCTCTTTGGCTAAATTCCGACCGCTCCTTCCAAATTAAAAATCCCATAGCACACATACCCCCCACCCCCACCTGCTACCGGCCCCGGCCGGACTGCTGGTGCTCCCCAGCACCTTCTAGTGCAGGCGGTCCTTCCTTCCACCACCCCCACCTTTCCTGTCTTGGACGGAGGAGCCGGCCAAGGCCGGCACCTGTGACCAGGACAGGCGTGCGCTACACCAGCTTGCTCTGAATGTACACGTTAAACCCTCTGACCTGACCTGACCACTGATTTCAATAGTCATCGACATACTCATATGTCAATGCATGATCAGGCAGCTCATTCCTGTATATTCCATATCCAGAGAAAAGATCCAAACATATGGATGTCACTCTTTAACGAAATAATGACCCAGCTGTCATCACCGCTTGATTGGATCTGATAGTAACTCGTGTTTCTGGCCATGGTAAACGGGCTATATATAGAGGATAATAAACAAGTTACCAGTTATTATCAAATTTATGTCCCGAATGAAATACTTTTCACTTGTCACGAGCTTTAGCGAGTGACAAGTGAAAATTATTTCACGAGGGACATAAAGTTGATAATAACTGGTAACGAGTTTGTTATTCTATTTATTACCCCAGCTATTTGAGGTTTTTAAAAGCCTTTATTTTCGATATAGCCTACATCGGCTACACGTCCATGCATATATACATATATATAGAAACGACGTAAACTACTTTACTGTTCTGGGTATTGCTTTAACTTTGTATTTTATTCACGGTTCACCGACAATTTTCGAAACCCCAAAGTTCTATATATTCTCTAAACAAAATCTATAATAAATTGCATTAAACTACCAATTTATTACAAGTTTAACACTGAAATCAGAAAGACGTAAACGCAAACGCTTTAAACTACGTGACGTCATTGTGTGTGCTTTGCCAAAATCGTGATGACGTCATATTTAGTACCGAGGTGATTGGTTTGTTGGCGTCAAATTTTCCAATAGTAGTGTACGTTAAAACAATGCATGATCATTTCTCAGTGAGAAATTATGATTTTTATTTTCTCCGTTACGAGTGCCTGCTGGGGTAATAAATGTGAAATGTACTACGAAACAAAGAAGTTCGAGGTTTGCTAGATCATCACTTCCTATCTCCACCGAAACCATGGATACCCATAACACCTTTGTCATGTAGCTCAGACCTTTCAGAAACCTGGGATAAAAGTGGTACTAACAAAAAAACCCAACAACCAATAACGCTCCAATCAGACTTGTTTGTTCGAACAACACTGATCAAGCACCAGTTGCCTAACCCTCATCTCACTCTGCCATTCCTTTCTCACATAGCCCTCTACTGTTGGTTCTGATTAGAGATAGCATTCCAGTGAACATCCAGTACACAGACGGTAACATATACTGACAGCTCAGCATCAGTATTAGTTCTGTTCAGTTTTGTGAGATAGACTAGGTTTCAGTTATAACCTATATTCAATGAATTTACAGTTCCAATGGACATGCAATTATTTCAAAACATATTGCATTCTCTTTGTAATGGGAACAGACACCTTATTCGTGATTGTAACTTATATATTAAGTGAGATATGGCGGTTTTCAATTTCCAGTATGGCCGCCATCCTCAAACTTTGGTCGCCGAGAAATGGTCACGGGGCAGCCAAATATAACCCCACTATACGGTTATTTTGACACATGATTCAATAATCAGTACATTGCCATGGCTTCTTGTATCTCTGGACGCCACACAAAAGACATTCGATGGGTAAGGATTATCTTGGAAATGATACTCCGCAAAACAGACTGCGTGTGCGGAGATGCACTGCGTCAGGTTTTCGCTCACACTGTGCACCAGAATAATTCCTGAGATCCCGTTTCCCTGAAACATGTAAAACAAATTCTATTTGTTTGTAATCCGTATACGTATACGTAATCAGTAGCAATCACTTTCTATGTAAATAGGTTGAGTAAATTCCATGTATGCGTCTCGTACGCGTGACCGGCCTCGGTGGTGTCGTGTTTAAGCGATCGGACATAAGGATGGTAGGTACAGGGTTCGCAGCCCGGTACCGGCTCTCACCCAATGTGAGTTTTAAAGACTCAGTGGGTAGGCGTAAGACCTCTACACCCTCTTCTCTCTCACTAACCACTAACAACTAACAATTGACCCACTGTCCAGGACAGACAACCCAGATAGCTCAGGTGTGTTCCCAGGACAGCGTGCTTGAACCTTAATTGGATATAGGCACAAAAATACGTTCCAATGAAGGAACGTACGCGTGTGCGTATCACACATTATTAGTTGTGTACACGTGTACGCATACGGATTACGGACAAATGTAATGTTCGCCTACCATAATATATGTATATTACAAACACGTAATACCTGTGTGTTGATTACAAGCACGTACCACCTCAGGGCCGTAGCTAGCATGGGGGCAAGGGGGGCAGTTCCCCAGAAACAAAATCAGAAAACATTATAGAAACTTAAAGAAAAGGAGTTTTAGACCATTAACTATTCAGTTGCCCCCCCCCCCCCCCCCCCCAAAAAAAAAAATATATATATCCTAGCTACGACCCTGCACCTGTGTGTAGATTTCAAAACACGTAACACATGTGTGTAGATTACAAATACGTAACACGTGTGTAGATTTCAAACACGTACCGTAACACCTGTGTATAGATTTCTATTTCAAACAAAAGAAAGTTAAAGGCAGAGTTACACGACAGGTGACCTTACATGACAGTGTACAAGTTTGCCTTTTCGCAGACTACATGTACCATAGGTGGCTGCTTTATAAACGTTTGCCTGTTCACCATTTTCAACAAATTGATGAATGACGGAAATAAAGTATGAAATAATGAATGAACGAATGAATTAACGAACGAATGAATAGACGAATGAATGAACGAATGAGTGAATGGGTGAATGCGTGATGGTGACTTAACTGAATAAGTAAGTTAGTGACTGGCTGACAAGCCCAAGGAGTGAATGAATGCAGAATATTTAAGTACACCTGATCATGAAATGAAGAAACAAAATCGTTTCTCAGGGCCCATATTTTCGAAGCCATCTTTAGCTCTACGATATCGTAAAGCCATCGTTGGCATGTGACATTACAGCCTACGGTAGTTTTACGATACCGTAGCGCTAAGATAGCTTCGAAGATCTGTAGTCAGTCTCGTACATAGCTGCGAAATATGGATTGAACTAGCGCTACTGGTAATGGTGATTCTTACCTCCTCAAATAAACCAGTGATCGCTAACCATCTCATTGCATGATCTGCCTTGTAGGACACAATCTGAGTTGACTTTAGACGTCTGTGGTTGTTGAGTACTTTCTTTGGGGAAGTCTCTTCTGAAGTGTAATTAAATACAGCCTACAGTGCATCTGTTTAGTTTATGCCCATGAATTGAGACATAATGTACGAATGCAACCTAGCTCAAATTCTACCAGAAAGAAAACAAAGCAGGGGCCTTCTGTGGATTACTTACTCATTGAAACATTTCCACCATACGAGGCAACAGGGCCATTTGATTTTTAAAAAAACCCCCAAAAAACCAACCTCCACTTACAAGGCGATTAATCCCAATGGATATATTTAAAACGTGATAATGTCCATATCTGTCAGTATAACAAATGGCAAACAGCAACCCTCTTACATCCCGATTTTAGAAGTCTACATTAAAATTTGTACTTGACGATTTTGTCAAATATGGTAACATCATTGCACATTCGATTCATGTCAGATTGAAAAACAAATAATAATAAAATAAAATTAATACGTTGCTGCTTTAGAAATACTGCTTGATGTATGTTACCAAATAAGGACTACCCCCGGTACTGGAATACAAAATCTGAGTCTATGCGTTTAAAATATTCAATTATATTCACATGTCATAGTACACCAACTTCAGTGTCATTCAATTTCGTTGAAGCGCTAAATATCCCAGCACATTGTTTAATAGTGGTGCTTGTTTAACATTGTGACTGTGCAGCGTATAAATATTTTTTTCCTATCCATGATATCTGTGTCATAAACCCATGTGATAATTTAGTGTATTAACCCGGTTAATTAAGTATGAAAATTTAAAGGTACATGAATATGTAAATTTGCAAGGTATCTAGGTAATACTGTGTTGCTGTCAATGGGTCATTTGTTTACAAGCCGACAAGACCTGTATACCCGAGGATTACGTTTTCATAAGATTTAGTTAAAATGCGTGAGGGGAAATGACGTCATACTACCGATGGAGGCTACTTTAGTATGTCTAAATATCGAATGAAAATGCTAATTTAGAAGACGTAGTGTTATAGGATAAACGGAATTAGCTATTCGTGTTTTTTTAATATGTAAAATATCAAACTCGTCTAGTTAATCGCATAGACAAATACTGATTAACGTAGACTAGTCGGTTGATATTTTCCATATTAAGAAACGCTCGTGACGAATCCTCTATTTATTCAGTGAACCCAGTTGTTCACTCAGCAGTCCAGTGTGGGGCCGGTACCGGGATACTAACCAATTTGTCTGCTAACCTTAAGTTACTTCACCCTAAAAATAATTTGAGCAATATATCTGCAAATTACTTAAGTTTCTTGAAATATTACTCTATGTACATCCGTGTACCCATTCAGCGTTTCTTTGTTTACGGAAACAGTAGAAGGTTTTCTGGCGCTTTAACGCTGACAGTCATCCTACAGATGTCGATGGAACCATATTGGTTAAGATAAGCTTACCTCTTTAGACCAATCATCTGACAGCGAGACAGCACTGTCAGTGTTTTCTGACGGTGCGACACATTTTGGTGGAGTGTAAGCATTTGTCAGCAACTCGAAAAGATTTATTTGGACAAAGAAATGTGATGGAATCATCTGGATTCCATCCAGAACTTTTATTGCAGTTTTTATGTGATACTGACTTTTATTCTAAATTTTAATATTATATATCTGTGATATTTGTATTTTTACACAGTTCTTTACACTGTTTTTATTTAACTGTTGGATTTTTATATTGATGTTGATCATCACTTTAAATTTGCGTTTACCATAGTTTGACACCCAATAGCCGATGTATTTTTCGTGCTGGGGTGTCGTTAAACATTCATTCATTCATTCATTCATTCATTCTGACAGGGAGACATGGCTGCAATCATTCATTTCAACTTATTTCCATGCTTATATTCAATTTAGGTTCAAGCACGCTGTCCTGTACACACACCTCATCTATTTGGGAGTCGGTACCGGGGTGCGACTCTATCACAACTTCTTATGGAATCAGTCTTGTGCAGAGGTATGGCATTGCAAATACGAATGGAAGCCATAACCGTCATGTATGTTGTTGCTTGTATTACACTTTAAAATATTACATAGCAATATTACTGGTGTGTACAGAGTAACGTATGTTATCGTCAAGTTTCATAGGGGACCAAAAAAAAGAAAAGAAGTGGCGGTCGAAGTACCTTTAATCAAATTAATTATACGACCACTGTCCTGCTAACTGCTATACTAACCTTTCCAGACAAACCAGTGACAGATGGCTGTTTCGGTAATTATGCCGATGACGTCAGAGTTGAGCCACGTCCAGAAGAGCACCTTCTCGCCGTGACTGGTTTCACACAGTAAGCTCTTGGTGTCCAAATTAAACACCTGAAACGTCTTGAATGCTTGACACAAAGAAGAAGAAAACAAAATGAATTTTAAAAAGGAAATAAATAAAAGAGAAGGCACAACAACGAACAAAGAACATATACATTTGTATATCAGTGTACGTTTCTAAATCTGCGAGATATTGCTTACACTATTTGACGATTTCTGACCTTGTCTTTGTCATATTTGCAGAATTAAACTCAGTATGAATAATGATGTTGTCTTTTTGTTGAAGGATAGTAAAGCGTTTTGTCACAAATGTGTGGTTGTTTACATTAGAATTAACAGTTGACGTTGCATTACGTTACCTACTCATTAATTGGATAGACTGACCGTCTCAGGGCAATATCACTATTTACGGAAGGTCATGTGACTGGGTTTTTACCAAGAAGAATACAGATATATTCTCATTATGTTATATACATACATACATACATTCATACATACATACATACAATGTAACATACATGCGTGCATGCATACATACATACATACGTATGTACGTACGTACATACATACATACATGTGATAGGGAAAAAGTGGCCGGTTACAGAAGGAGACCGCTGATTACAGGTGGCCGCTACGACAGGTTTCACTGTATTGTTGTATAATTTCTACATCTTTGTTTGCATGTTGAATTTATTAATTATCAGAAAGTCTGCATGAAACTAGTTAATCACTCCCCGCATATTTTCTTTTCACGTCGAAGTGTGCTGCTCCAAACTAATATTATTTCCCAGTGTATTGTCCGGTGGTGCTTGTCCCAACCTCCCTAAAAAAAAGTCTAGATCCCCACCCTTGTACAATTTCCAGCACACACGCTTGCCAATATATTTAAAGTTATACGCTTCAACAGTCAGTAACTCATGTAGGCCTACTTTTAGTGCCAAACACGGATGTTGTCTGAGCTAAACAGCCTATCTGTAAGCCTGTGATTTTGTGGCGCCAGTGTCGCTTCGAACTCTCAGACACTTAACACGTATTTACTATGAATAGGTGTTCCTCCAGTTCTTCACACTTCATTCGTGATTGTGTACAATGCAAGTGGTCACTATTTTTCAAAGGCGACGCAGATTTCGCGTTACAATGACTGGCACGACGAAGTCAAGCTGGTCAAAGCGTATTATTATTATATATATATATATGTATGTATGCATGTATGCATACATGTATGCATGCATGTATGTATGTATGTATGTATGTATGTATGTGTATGTATGTATGTATGTATGTATGTATGTATTGATGTATGAATATCTATATATTGTATGTATGTCGAGGTTGACTGTTACATACATAGATATTAACGCACTGGCGCAGGGGATAATTAAATCCTTTCTGGCCTCACAAATTGTCCCATGCCGTTGCTGGGACTCGAACCTGTGGCACCGAATCGCCCGCAAATTGCAAGACTAACCATGATACGCTCTGAGCTATCGAAGCTTCCATAAAAAGGAAGTTCTTTAACTCAACCATATGCATGGGGCCTACAATCTACGCGGTCGATCCCGCATACGTGCATGGAACAGTGGGCAGACCTGGCACTGGCTAGTATGTACTGATGTATGAATATCTATATATTGTATGTATGTCGAGGTTGACTGTTACATACATAGATATTAACGCACTGGCGCAGGGGATAATTAAATCCTTTCTGGCCTCACAAATTGTCTCATGCCGTTGTTGGGAGTAGTATTAGGGCCTGTTGAGAATCATGATTGACCTACTTTCCCGTGATCACGTGACCTTGGTAGGAGACAATGGCCTTTGTGTAGGAAACAATGGCCTTTGTATAGGGGGGTGCAGGTGTCTGACCTGGGTAGGAAACAATGGCCTTTGTGTAGGAGACAATGGGCTTGGTACAGGTGTCTGACCTTGGTAGGAAACAATGGCCTTTGTGTAGGAAACAATGGCCTTTGTATAGGGGGGTGCAGGTGTATGGTCTCGGTAGGAAAACAATGGCCTTTGTATAGGAGACAATGGCCATGGAGGAAACAATGGCCTTTGTGTAGGAGACAATGACCTTGGTGCAGGTGTGCGATCATGGTGTATTCAATTCAATGTATTGCATATTACCAAACAAACTGGTGTCAGCAAACAAATAAAAGCAAAGAAACAACAACAATTAATAATAACAATATGTATAGGCCAGGTGTAAGTGACGTTGATGTTGGTTTTGGCTTCATTGTATAACGTCTATTGTGTTGTTGTATTTTTGTATTCACAGTGGACATAGACGTGAATGTTTTTTCACAGTGTTTTATTCTAGAAACCCAAAATAATAGCCGTTAAAATATGTCTCGTGGGGAAGGACTGTAACTGTTTGCTGACTGTTTGGTTTAAAGTGAGGCTTTCATGTCGCCAGACAAAATGCGTGTGTGATGATTTTCATTCATTTGTATTTCTTTAGCACATTGTCGACGTTTTCTTTGTTGCCGTCATTCAGCCATTCATTCATTCGCTTTATAATAGAAGAGTACTTTATCAGACCTCTTCATCAGCCCTCATACAAAGGCATTTTATTACGCCTCTTGAGTGCTTATGAAACCAGGTGAACTGCAAAAGACATACCGACGCGTGCCCGTCTTAAGTAGCAGAATAAATTTGTTATGGTATGCACACTGACCGTCAAAGTTTGTTTGTGTTTAGCGACATCACTAGAGGACATTGATTTATGAATCATCGGTTATTGGATGAAAAACATAATTTTGACAGTTTTAGAGAGGAAACCCGCTACATTTTTTCCATGAGTAGCAAAGGATCTTTTATATACACAATCTCATACCCCTTATGGGGCCAGTATTTCATAATTAAACACAAACTTTTTGTGCGTGCGAGCGTTTGCGTGTGCGTGTGTGTGTGTGTGTGTGTGTGTGTGTGTGTGTGTGTGTGAAACACTGCAGCCCATTCCTATGAAGAAAGAACGCGTGACTGCAACTCAACGCTCCAACCTAACCTATGCTCTTTTAACTACATTTTAAACACGAGTATTTCCCAAGAGTACAAGCCTTTTATAGACAACCAGTGTATTATGTCTGGTATATCAAAGGCCGTGGTATGTGCTGTCCTGTACACACAACTCTTGCTACTATAAAGTAGCGGCAGAAATATTCAATCACAAATCTAGTTATAGAGTAGAATACACAAAAAACAAACGCAATGGTTGAGAGAGAGAGAGAGAGAGAGAGAGAGAGAGACAGATATACAGAGATAGACAGAGAAAGAGACAGCTAGAGAGAGAGAGAGAGCGAGAGAGCGAAAGAGAGAGAGAGGGAGGGAGGGAGGGAGAGAGAGAGATGTCACACGTGATTAATCCATTAGTGTAAGTCGGCGATACGCGCGCCGCCATGGGTTTAACAAGTAGTACGTGTTAACCAAAGGGAAATAGCTGCATATTTACACAGAACATTTCTCTAGAGTGCTAGCCTTCGTACAGGACTTTTTAATAACCAAATGGGTAAATACAGTGATCGATCTAGGATCGATCCCCATCGATGGCCAAATAGGCTATAGCCAACCAGTGCATTATGTCTGGTATATTAAAGGCCGTGGTATGTGCTGTTCTGTACACACAACTCTTGCTACTATAAAGTAGCGGTAGAAATATCCAATCACAAATCTAGTCATGGAGTAAAAAAAAAAAAAAAAACGCAATGGTTTGGTTTTTAACTTTTTTTTATTTCTAAAGTACAATCGCTGGTCTCTCTAGAGACAACTACACATGCAATGGACACACATTGGGTTACATCGAGAGGACTTAAGGGCGACATGTGAATAATATGAGTGTTCATTTCTCTTCATCTTCGTGCTCATCATCAGTATCATCATCATCGGTATCGTCATCGTCTAGTTCGTCCAAATATTCGCCAATCCATGAACGATACTGATTTAATTTAGAACGAATCTGTGGTCTGAGATCTCTGTCTGGATTCACAAACTGTAGAATTTTTCTCGTGTTGGGGCCTTTGTCAAAGTAATGCATATACGTCAGAAAGCGAGAGTACGTGTCTTTAAATAACTTCCATTGCAATGTCTTCATGTTTCTTTCGATGGCATCTTGGGACATGTTTTTTTCTTCGTAGCGTTTCCTCTTGCTTTCGAAATAGTCACGATTGATGTCGAATTCACGCTCGATCATCAGACGTACGCCTTCGTTTTCCAGATCGGACGACGGCTCTTCATTTCCCTCCTTGCACGTTTTCACGTGTCGCTGCAAGTCACTCCCGTCTTTAAAGACCAGACCACACGTATCGCAAGACTGCATCCTCTTGACCTTTTTCAGATAGGGCTCTACCTCATCTTCTTCTTCGTCGTCGTCACTTTCGTAGGCGGGTATACCTGGTAGTTTTCTCTTGAATGCGTTTCTTTGCATGATTTGCACGTAGAGCTCTTTCTCCGACGGTGGTTGAAACTCTTCTGAGACATTCGCCGTTACGTTCGTGCTTTTATACCATTCGGACGGCCCCGTCTCTAAACCATTAGGTCGAAGGCGCCAATGTTCGGGCGTGGTCGGTTTTAAGTCCACCAAGAGATGTCCGTAGGGCCTGTGGGTAGCTTCCTCAAACCGCTGCACGAAATGACGAGTATTTCCAGGATACATCTGTTGTGCCAAGGTTAGGACTTGCTGCTACTCGATGGGGTTGTTGAACAGTGCCAGGTAATGACAGTTTC
Source organism: Gigantopelta aegis (assembly GCF_016097555.1). NCBI lineage: Eukaryota > Metazoa > Mollusca > Gastropoda > Neomphalida > Peltospiridae > Gigantopelta > Gigantopelta aegis. The sequence continues at coordinate 32,967,902 of NC_054701.1, read as the reverse complement.
TTCTCTGTGTCGGGTCTTTGCTGTTATAGAGGTTCTGGTTGATGGCAATCACCGAGAGGTTTCTGTGATGACTTCCTTCCGTGAACAGATCGGTGATACGAGAGTCTTTTCCAGCTGTAGACATCAGGTCGTCCAACACGATGAGATTTCTGACTCTGGGATCCAAATAATGATCCTTTTCCAAATTCTCGGGTATGCCTTGAACAAATTTTACTCGAGCAACCATTTTGATCGTATCATAGAGAGGTTGCCATCGTTTGTAGAGCCAGATGATGCGCTGGGGAGGCGGGTGGATTTTGCCATCCCTTAGCAGTTTGTACAACAAAAATGTTTTTCCACACGACGTGGGTCCCGACACGATCATGGTGAACGGATGTAACAATCTTAAGGGCTGCTGCTGCTGCTGCTGTTGCTGCTGCTGCTGCTGTTGTTGCTGCTGCTGCTGCTGCTGCTGCTGGGAAGGCTTATTTTCAGATTCCAAGAGTCCATGTTTATTTCGTACGTACCGAGTTAGGTTGTGGGTCCAAACATATTTGTTTTTCGCAAATGTGACACTGATTCATGATGTTGACTGTTGAACTGTTCGACGTGAACTGGCGATGTTGAAACTGCCATGCCTCCTTTTATAGTCTTCTCAGAAATGCTTGTGCCGTTTTTGCCCAGTCTGCTCTCGTCGTTTCTGTTCCACGCCACTCTCTTCACGTTTCCGTTTCTGCTCGGCCTTGGCTTGCTCTACCACCTGTTGTGTTGGGGACACCATGACGACTTTGGGTGCCGAGGGCTTGTTCTGTTCCTCTTTTTCTTTTTTCCATGTAGGGTCATACAGTTCTAGACATCGATCTACACTGTACATCATCTGACTTTTCCCACCACGTTGCACCGGAAAATGAGGTTGAAGTTTACCTTCTGCTTGCAACTTGTAGAAACGGGTCCACTTATCCACGTCGGGTACATATAACTTGTACTGGTCTGGCATGTTGCTTGTCTGAAGGTTCTACCTCAAATGACGATGTTAACCATTACCCTTTTATTTATACTCTCTACAATTTCACGCATGCACACAAAGATTAAATTTTGTGTGGTACGTATGACCCATCCCCCATCCCAAAGCATAGCTCGTGCACGGCTCAGGGCCACTCCCGGGACCACACTCAGGGCCACTCCCGGGACCACACTCAGGGCCACTCCCGGGACCACACTCAGGGCCTCACACAGGGCCACACTCAGGGCCACTCAGGGCCATACTCAAGGTCACAGGTCCACACACACACACACACACACACACACACACACACAGGGTCACCCTTAAATTAATAACAAACAAAACGTGTTATTCACGAGTTTATTTTACAAAACGAAAAGTATCACACTCATGCAATACGTGTTTAATGTCTGAACACGTTATTCACATAGGGACATCTCGGGGACAGTCTGTAATGTTCCATCACTGGATCGTCCATTCTCTGCTATCGGTAGGCGCGTAGTCCACAGCAGTAACAGACAACGGCATCATGGTCTCCCGTGTAGAAGAAACCGGCCTTGGCGAGCTCCCTCGGTTTCTGGCGTAACTGTAAGGGCCACCACCCAAATGTCTGCATTCGTGTATAGAATCCTCTCATTTCGGGTCGATGACAGAACAAGTAATGTCTCGAAAGGCCACCCCATTCGTCATCGGCGTCGTAGGCATCATCATCGTACGGAGCAGCATCCGTTTTATATTCTCGAGCAGCATCCATCTGATCCATGGGTTCTTCGTTCACGATTTCGACGGGTTCACGGATATCCATGGGGTCTTCATCCACAATTTCACCGGGTTCACGTGCAGCGTCCGTTTGATCTGTATCATTTTCTTCAGGTTTGGCAGTCACTCTTTTGATCGTGTGTCTTTCTGAACATTTACAGATCAAGATGTCGCCTTCGTCGCTGCTGCAGCTGCTAACACTGCTCGAATATCCCGATGCCATCGTCTTCGTTCCAGATAGAGTGCAACAAGATACAAAAATGTCAAAATCATCAGCAAACAAGTCTGCTCTCTTCGAGTTCTCAAGCACGAATGAGCCCTTGGGAGAGAAAACACAGCCTTATATACAAGTCAGTTTAGTTGGAATCATTCTATTGATGGTACCCGTTGGGGGTGCAGAAGGAGCACTGAAGAAATCCCATCTGGTTTTGATGGTCATCTTGCATGGCGCAGGGCACACTCGAGTTCAGCTCTGGTACAAAATCACACATGACTGTGAAACAGCCTTTCAATTTCTCCCATTGTTGTAGAGAAAGGAATATTCCTTTCTTCGAAGGTTTCACAGATTTCGTTTCATCACACCACCACCACTGACGCAGGTCCACCCCAGTAAAGTTCTTGTCCATACTAGCATGAACATTGGCTCCAAGGTGTTTGAACAATGTTTCATCCTTCCCTTGTTTCAAGGCTGAAATCGTTTCGTCTATCTGACTCTTACGCTTTAGATTTAGAGCGATACCTCGTTTGGTGGGGAATGTTTTCCCCTTATCACTGTCGAATTTCCGGATATGTATCAGAAGTTCTTGCTTCCATGGTTGGGCCACAACGTATACATTTTGTCCAATTTCTAGTTGGCATCGCGATCTTTCACCCTGTTCAGGGCATTGAGTAGTACTTGATGAATGTCCCGATGCCATCTTCTTCTTTCAAAAAAAAAAAAAAAAAAAAAAAACACAAAAATGTGAATATCATCAACCTCTAAAACAAACTAGACGTAGATCTTGTCTGTGGACTGTTCGGCGAACGAATGACAATGAAACCAAAAGCACCCTTTTTATACGCTGAGGGAGGCACCCCCAGCTCAGTCCAAGGACGCACACCTGCACCCAGGCCATTGTCTCCTACACAAAGACCATACACCTGCACCTACCTATACAAAGGCCATTGTTTCCTATACAAAAGCCATTGTGTCATTGTTTCCTACACAAAAGACATTGTTTTCCTACCAAGGTCAGACATCTGCACCCACCTATACAAAGGCCATTGTTTCCTACCAAGGTCAGACACCTGCACCCACCTATACAAAGGCCATTGTTTCCTACACAAAGCCCATTGTCTCCTACCAAGGTCACGTGATCACGGGAAAATAGGTCAATCATGACTCTCAACAGGCCCTAATACTACTGCTGGGACTCGAACCTGTGGCACCGAATCGCCCGCAAATTGCAAGACTAACCACGATACGCTCTGAGCTATCGAAGCTTCCATAAAAAGGAAGTTCTTTAACTCAACCATATGCATGGGGCCTACAATCTACGCGGTCGATCCCGCTTACGTGCATGAAACAGTGGGCAGACCTGGCACTGGCTAGTATGTATTGATGTATGAATATCTATATAGTGTATGTATGTATGTATGTATGTATGTATGTATGTATGTATGTATGTATGTATGTATGTATTAGCTAGCATATCCGGTGTAATCAAAGTATGTGATATTTGTCAGATCACATATTTTCAGAATTTGATACGTTTTAATACGTTTATTGATAGTTAAGCAAATGTAGTACTGTGACACTACATAACTGACGTATGCATTCATAGTCATCATTCAAAAGCATTTCAATAGCAACCTTACACTGAAAGCTGTCCAGCGTTCAAAAAACAAAAAACGTTAAGCACTAGTTTATGTTTATAAATGTAAGGATATCCAAAATGACGTCATTCAAGTTTGACGTAATTTCCATTCATTTTCAATTTCAACTTATGTTCGTGCTTATGTCCAAATAATTAAATTTTCTTTGCGTCTATACACTTTACCAGAGGTGCTTACCTTTTTTCGTCTCGATGAACTAAACAAGTTTAAGCCACGCCTACTACGAATCCCCCCCCCCCCCCCCCCCCCCACTGACTCGCACTACTTTTGTGCAACAAGCCGGATTAGTCAGGCAACCATATTTAGATATTTTAAGAAAACATACGTGAAAGCTACAAAAGCAATTAAAAAAATGTATACGATAAATTAATGGAAAATACTATAGCAAAGTAGACATGTAGATTTAAAACAAAACAAAAAACCCTTCGCAAATCATGAAATGAGACTCCGTCGGTGGCCAAAGAAATCATGTAGGAAACTTTACGCCTGTAACATACTTGTAAGCGATGTTCTACAACTGTTGGCGAAAATTAAACGGCTCCACCGACAGCATAAATGTTAGACACGTTCCCTTCATTCACTTTCATAAAATATAAAATAAACACGAATAGGACAATTCCTAACAATTTAACTAAATGATCCGTAAAAATGCACAGCAGCTAGAAGAAATGGCGTCGCTTATCAAAATTACGTCATTTACCAAATGGACTTACCATTTACCAAATGACGTCATTTACAAAACATCACCCTATTCAAATAATAGTGAATGTACGTTTGCATTCTTACGCGACATAAGTATCAATGACGTTTACACAAACAATACTACAGGCGTATTTAAAGCTAAACAAAATAAATTCAGTTATGTATTGTTAAAGTATGCATATAAACTTAATTATAAGATTTGACCACAATTATATTTTGGTTCCTGCAAGTATGAACCGAAAAAACGATGTGCACACTTTTGTATGCCCTCTACGCGGAGTCATACAGTGTGCACATCATTTTTTCGGTTCATACTTGCATGAACCAAAATATAATTGCGGTCAATTCTTAATTAACGTTCAAACACGCTGTTATGGACAAACACCACAGCTATCTGGCTGGCTGTTAGTCTAGTAGTTTTGGTAAATATTTTGCAAAATGTGAAGAAAAAAACCCCGTGAAATGTTTGTATACTGATACAATTTGTAATACTCTTTCATATAAAAGCAGTACACACGCGATCTAACCACAATTGCGGCTGCCATTTTGGTTTCAAAAATGACCGCCATACTTTCATAATTCAATAACTTTGCAAATTTGATGTAAATTAATCGAGGTCACGGCACTACGTATATTGAAAAATAAGCAAGCGTACTACGGCGACACTCCAGAATTGACGTATGCATCAACAGTCCTTTGACAAAAACATGTAAATAGCAACTTTACACATCATACGTCAGTTGAATAGCGATTGATGGCTAACTGGAATTATAGTTGCGTATACAGTTTACAAAAACACGTAGAATTAAAGCTTGATATTATATGATATAGCGGATAATAAACGAGTTACCAGTTATTATGAAAATTATAACCCCAGGCCCCCGTACTTATCAACCTTAAAGTCTAGACATTAATCAAGTCCAGACTTTAACGTCATGGCAACGCCATTCAAATAGCATTACGTTAAAGTCTGGACTTTATTAAAGTCTACACTTTAAGGTTGATAAGCACAGGGCCAGAGGCTCGCATAATGCAAATTGTATTTCTAATGTATGATACAGACGATACGGAAACACTCTGGTAATGACACCTCTCTATCTCTCTCCTTCATCCCTCTCATCTCATCTCTCTCTCTCTCCTCCTCTCTCTCTCTCTCTCTCTCTCTCTCTCTCTCTCTCTCTCTCTCTCTCTCTCTCTCTCTCTCTCTCATCTCTCTCTCTCTCTCTCTCTCTCTCTCTCTCTCTCTCTCTCTCTCTCTCTCTCTCTCTCTCTCTCATCTCTTAGGATCAAAAACCCGTTTAAATGCTATCTCCTGCACAACAAAATGTAATCGTTACAAAAGCTCATGACAGTCATTTTGAAACAGCTGGTAATCAGTTAGGCATATGCCTACGGGCTTCCATTTTTGTAGGGGAGGGGCGAATCATTACTAATTTTTACATGAATTACAACTAATTTTGCGGGAAGAATGATGGAAATGGATCGTGGAAAGGTATACAATTAGCACATTTTACCCGAATATCTATAACGTTTTTATCCGAATTTGAGGATTTTTCCAGCACTAGGGGGGCAGTTTCTCCTCCCTGACACCCCCCCCCCCCCCCCCCCACGCCTTATGCAGTTAGTGAATCGCAAATTTGGACACAAACCTTTAAATGCTATAATTGGCTCAGATGGATGCATGAGAACTGAGTCAGCAACAGTCGAACCACTGTATGATATATGTTTGTAGTCGTTTTCCTGGTCCAGAACAATCCACTAAAGGCAAACGTATGAAGGAAGGAAGGAATAAATGAATGAATGAATGACTGATAGATTGATCGAATAATTGAATGAATGAATGCATGAATTAATATGAATAAAAAGCCATGTGTTGAATGAATGAATGAATGATCCAATCAATCAATCAATAAGAAGCCATGTGTTGAATGAATGAATAAGAAGCCATGTCTTTCAATAAACATGTTAAAATGCGCATTTAAAGTTTCAATATTATAGATTCCACTAAAATCACTTACCTGTATGAATGGAATGAATGGAACAAATGAAAGAATGACTGAATGAATAATGAATAATGAATGAATGAATGAATGAATGAATGAGTGGGTGGGTGGGTTGACGGTTTCCCCATTGAGTAAGCTTCTGTAATATTGAATATCTTGAATCTAAATATATGGATAAAATAAAATGACTATTTACCCTAAACGTCTTGGTGCTATCTATTTTTGAATGTCGAACACAAATCCATCGATCAGACGTCATTGACACCCGTGACCATGTGATTTCACTGTGTGGAACATTGTGATCAGTCAACTGTAAAAAACAGCATGTTATTAATAGGGCCGCCGGCTTCGATGGTGTTGTGGTTAAGCCATCAGACATAAGGCTGGTACGTACAGGGTTCACAGCCCGGCACTGGCTTCCATCCAGGGAGAGTTTTAAAGTGCCGTGCCAGATCATACACTAAAATTTCAAATTCCACAATTAAGAGCCTTCTTAATTCGTTGCAATAATATTTTACACCGATATGTAAATCAATAATTACGAAAATGCCCCATAAAAGTATTTAAAAATCACTCCCGTAGAACACTGCCGGAAACGACCGAGTAACATTCTCGGTAAAAACATTTGCCCGTAAATAGCCGTGACGTCATGGAGGGAACTCGCTTCACAGAAACCTACCACCAGGGCCCGTGCTTATAAACCTTAAAGTCTAGACTTTAATAAAGTCCAGACTTTAACGTAATGCTATTCGAATGACGTTAAAGTCTGGACTTTATTTAAGTCTAGACTTTAAGGTTTATAAGCACGGGGCCAGATGACTTCCAGCGCAGGCGAAAGTGGGACTGACAGCGACTGCCAGGATCAGTTATCATGCGATTCTTCTTTAGATGATGAATAGTGTAGTGATGACGACTGGACTAATATTTGTGCAACACAACAAATAATGCCTTAATATATCAGTTTGAACCTGGAACGTCATCCGCAGAACCATCGGCCTGACAGATGATGTCAATTTTCGTGGGAGACAGCTTATAACTGAATGACAAGTTTTATTCTTGTTTTGTTCTTTAGCTTTTTGTGCGAATTATTTTGCTACACTATATTTTCTAGTACTTGTGATGTAGTAGAAAAGACGATAAATAACACTTGAATTATACTAGTCAAGTGGACCCGATATCGGTAATTTTAAGAAATATACAAAAACGACTTAATAGTCCATCCCATCCACCTATAAAGATGTGTTTTTTGTGAATAATTTCAGTTTGGTTTGACGTAAGAAAAACAGTAAAAGTGTTTTGGAAATAACAAAACAATACTATTTTTGTGTGCAATTTTAAAAACAATCGGCTTAGAAATAAATAACCTGTTGTAAATTCCATAGTATTAAAAAGTTGTTCTCTGTGGGAAGGTATAATTAAATTAATTTAATGTATTTATAGTGTCTCACAGGGAACGCCTTTTTTATACTATGGAATTTACAAGTTATTTATTTCTAAGCCGAATGTTTTTTAAGTTGCATACAAAAATAGCTTCTTTCTTTTTCTTTTTTCTTCTTTCTTCTTCTTTTTTTTATATCCAAAACACTTTTAGTTTTCTTCTTACGTCAAACCAAACTGAAATTATTCACAAAAAAACATTTTTGTAGGATGGGACGGACTAGGCTATGATATAGTTACATCATCCTTTTCCGACAGATTCTTCTAGTTAGACCACGGTTATTGCGGCCGTTGAGTGACGGGTGTAATGATCGAGGGCGTAGCCCGAGATCTATTACACCAGTCACTCAACGGCCGCAATAATCATGGTCTAACTAGACGAATCTCGAGTGACGGATGAGGTAACAAGCTTTTTACCACGCCCCCATTACCACGCCTTCATGACGTCACCATGGTCACAAATAAGTTTTGTAATTTAATTTTAGCGGGTACATTTCACCTTGCTTTGTAGTCCGAATCGGACGTAGCAAATGTGTCAGTTTTTGCAATTTACTGGGACCACCATGGACTGCTTGCTTCGATTAGCCTATACGGGGAAACATGTCGGGAATACTAATTCATCTGACATTACAGGCGCGGATAGGCAAGGAGAGAGCGCTGCCTAACTCGTCCGCGAAATTTGAAGTGTCCGGAAAAAAGTGAAATGTTTAGCAGGTGAAAACAATGCATTTTTTTTTTTAAGTGGAGAACGTAATATCTTGCTCAGCTTGATAATTACCATACATAGGTAATATATATGTTGGTGAATTTTGGCACGAGTTTGGCCATGATTTTATATTGAGAGATACCCATACGTGGGGAGGTATTTGAGTCAAGTATATAATTATAACAGACATATATATTTAACAGGTAGTGTGTGTGTGTGTGTGTGTGTGTGTGTGTGTGTGTGTGTGTGTGTGTGTGTGTGCGTACGACCTGTAGGCGTTACTTTCTTCAGCCATTCAACAATCGCTAAAATTTAGGTCAGACACGCCCGTGGTCCCGGGTAAAATCAAAGGGACCGACACCAAAGCGTGGTACAAAGATACTTACTTGTCTGAACTTTATTGTTAATGAAAATGTTCTCGAACTATAAAGAAAAACCTCACAAATGGACGAGATGCAAACGACAACAAATCGGATGTTGATTGCACGAACCGTGCAAGAGAAAACAAACTGACCGGAGTTGGAAGCATAAGGCAGTTTGGGACGTTGGCAATACGTATCCCAACATTGAATATCACTAGCCATGAGCGTGGGGCTACCATAATCTAGAAGTCCTGCTAAAGTGTCTGCTGTCGCAACGGTCTCCGGCATTTTCTTCCTGTCCAGTCTTACCACGTTGTTTTAATCAAATTCACACACAGCTTTCTCACAGCAACATTACTAATAAATGCGTGCAGACTAAATTTATCGGCTTTGTATTGCTACGGCCACCAAAAAACACGCCGTTAATAACCATAATAAAGACAAAAGAAGCTGTAATATCGTAATTCGTATATTACGACAAACATCGTCCGCGTTTTAGCATTGATTTTTATTAATGTACACACTTACGTGGGAGTTGTTTCCCTTAGTCGGGAATAATAAAAGTATCGAGTGGTTGGTGTCGTCTGCGTTCCATTTATTTTGGAAGATACTACACTGGCGACGAGATGAAATCAAATACGTATGTACAGTAGTTTCATGAACAGTCCCAGTTTTCAATGCGGAATCAATTAAGGACAGTAGGTCAAGAATTATAATTCAATATTGAATTATTAGCATTGAGGGTGAAAAGTTTCCGCCAAGCCAGGTCACACGATAGCGACTTTTGGGCGCATCGGAGAATTTGAAGGAAACGTAGAAAAATGGTCCCAGTATGCGATGATTCGAAAAAAACCGAACAATATTATAAGCCGAGTGCGGTGCTAAAACGTACGGTCTTAGCCTATTCGTAGCCTGATCAGCCCAGAGCTCCCAGCAGAGAAATCGTTTGAGGAACTGTGTGCCATAGTAAAAAGGCATTCGTGTCCGACACCGTCAGTAATAGTTGAAAGGTACAAATGTAATACAAGAGACACAGACAATGGTGAGTCTATTTTACAGTATGTGGCAGAGCTCAGAACATAACAGAAAATTGCAATTACGGGGATGATTTAAATGTAATGTTGAGGGATAGGTTAGTGTGTGGTGTACGTCAAGATGCCATACAGAAGAGATTGTTGGCAGATGCAGAACTCGCATTGGAAACTGCACTTAAAACAGCATTGACAATGGAAGCAGCAAATAAGTATGTACTTGATTTGCAAACACCTGACAATAGCAGTAAGAACATTGCAAATAAACTTTCAAAAACACGACCTTGGTATAAAAAGAAAGAACAAAACGTTAAAAAAAGTGAGTATCATTCAAACAAGCCTACAGAACATACACAGTCCTCAACAGAAAGTTACAAGTGTTTCAGATGTGGAGGAAAGCATTCACCATATACTTGCAAGTTTAAAAATGCAACATGTCACAAATGTGGTCTTAAAGGACATATTAAGCCACACCGACAAGCAAGGGACAAATCACATTACGTTGATAATGTTGCGGATGACTGTGATGTCGCTAGTGTCAGTGATGATGATAGTTGTGAAGAACTGCATACTATTAATATAATGAAACTGCCAAAAGTGAAACTCACGGCCTTTGTTACACCAGTTGTGGAGAACTGGCATCATTAACAGAGTAACCAATTCACAGCAATATCCAATTCCGACAATAGATCAGTTGTTAGCAGAAATGTCTGGATGTATTTTAGAAAACAATGGAGGGAATACTTCGAGAAATTCCACATGTTGTTGTCTACATTGATGACATTCTTGTTACAGGTGAGACAGATGAAGAACATAATAAAACTCTGGAAGAGGTGTTGAAACGTTTGAGACTCGAAACATGATAAGTGTACTTTCAAAAGTGAATAAGTGGAGTACTTACTCTCGAGTGCCAAATAAACGTACACCTACGTTTATTAAATTTGTGAAAAAAATTTGGTGTCTACGCTTATTCAGCACCCTACGTTTAATTACATTTTTTAAAAATGTAACCCCCTACGCTAAATCGGCACCCAACGCTTATTACAATTATTAATTTATCAAATGGTACCGATTTTCCGCGATCACGGAATCGCGGACGGAATTGCGGAATTAAAAAATTTCCGAGTTGTCAAATAAAATGCCAAATTTTGTGGTCAAATAATACATTTAATTTATTTATTAATATACATACATTGTTTTTCTGCTTGATTGATCATTTGAACCATTAAGGCACAACAAAGTATGTTACTCTACGACAAAATGTAAACACGTTTCCGAACACTGTTGGCCGCCATTTTGTTTTTATCGCTCGGCTCGGTTCGGTTTTATTCGGTTGTGTAAATTCCAAGGATGCGTTCGATTGAGTGCTCGCCTGTAAATCGATGGAACAGTTCATGCAAGCACTTTATATAAATTAATCAATTACACTTCAACACTTCATCTTTTCACCAAACATTGAAGACGGGAGTACCGAATTCTTAAAGGTAAATATGACTTTTTAAGCTCCTGGCATCATAAGTGTCCCCACCTATGCTTTAAAAATAAAGAATGATACAGGTAAAAATTAAGTTGATGAAATTACGTTTTGTTATAATTGACCATGTTTTTAAATATAGGAGATGAATCTAGCGAGCTGTCATTCACCCTGATTGTTTTGGTTTTGTTGCATGGAACTTTTGGATTTTTGTTCAAAGCTGCAATCTCGCCTCACATCAATTATCATAATTTCATTTAAACGTACAAACAGACTTACAGTTTTAATTAATTGTGTGTGACAATAACACAGTTGTAACAGTTAGATAATAGAAACATATGTTTATAGTGAACACATTTTTTCATACTATGGAATTTACTACAAGTTATTTATTTCTGAGCCGCTTGTTTTCTAAATTACATGTACACGTAACAATGGTATATTTTTGTTATTTCCAAAACACTTATTTTTATTTGTTTTCATTACTAGTCAATTTTTACAATTTAGCTAAATTTCCAGCCCCTATGCTAATTCCGCACTCTACTCTTATTGGTTTAAAAAAAAATTCCACACCCTATGCTAATTCCGCACCCTACTTTTAATTGATTTTAGAAAAATGTCCAGCCCCTATGCTTATTCAGCCCCTATGTTTATTAGGCACTCAAGAGTAGGACACAGGATGGATAAATATTAGTTGCATCCAGTGGATAAGAAGCTTACTGCTATCACAAAAGCTCCAGCGCCAAAGAATGTCACATAATTGAAAGCTAATCTTGGCTTATTGAATTATTACAATAAGTTCATACCGAACACTGTAACTGTCCTGACTCCATTACATAAAGTGCTACATCAGTCGGTTACATGGCATTGAAATAAAGCACAAGAAGATGCATTTCAGAAGTCAAAAGATATTCAACTAGAGACCTTCATCCACCCAAGCTATTTGGTGACTTTATGAAGTCAATTCAGTTTTGTTTATTGTTGTGTTTAGGTGAGGTTTTTTTTTTTCAGAACTGAAATTAACAGTTGTGTTGACGGTTAATAAGAGAATTATTAGTCGTTATAATTTTCAAAACAAAATTACAGAAAACGAACAAGATAGTCATATGAAGGAAATTTATTGAACATTTCTATAAGATTCAAAGCTCATTAAATATATTGAATAACACTGAAGTGACTAAATATGGTGACAAATACAAGAACAGTGAGAAATTACATGTACCCATTTAAATATAAAATTTTAGTATGACTAATAGTTTGGGTAATTTAGATGTTTTAGTGCTTAGGAAATTTAAAAAAAATTATATATGGTTTATCTTAAGGTCTCACTACACAGATCACTTCCGGGTGACAGTTCATTCATCACGGTCCACTATAGTTCCTAATTGGGACACATGTTATGGTTCACATATTCACTTCTAGGAAATGGTGAAGAATTAAAACAATATGTATGTTTAATGGTAAGCCTTCTGGCTGTATTTTGCCCATGTTATTTTGTAATATTGTGCATCGACCGTTTGGGACATGGGTATATAGCGCAAGTGACAGCCGGAGTGAATCGGTTAATGAAGCACCTGTTCGGACCAGTACTACAGCCAGATGTGGATTTCAGCCAAGTGTATGGGGGCCCTATTTGGGTAAAAATTGCAAACGTCAATTTTATTTATTTTAAATATTTTTCTTTTTCTTTTCTTTTTGTTGTTTAGGGGTGTGTGTGTCAAAATGTATATTCTAGCGTTCTTACATGTAATAAATAAATTGATCTGAGTGTCTAACACTGAGTTTCTCATTGTAAAAGGTCCAAATTCAAGGTCACACGGTCAATATCCAAATTCACCCTAATTTCTGTGATTTTGTGCATAATGAATTTTTTCAAATGTACAGTCATAGTGACAAACAGTTTTGATGGTATTGTGAATATATAACATAGTATTCTACTATGAAAGTAGAATTTGTGTCTGCCATTAATAATATGTGGATCTTCATGCTGAAATATACAGAAAAAAACAGGATTTCAACACTTCATTATGAAACAATTGTTGCCCATAGCAACAATTGATGGAACCTAATATTTTTAATGAACTAACTAGATAATTAGCTTCTTTGTATGTTCCCCATATCAGAACTACCAACAAGGTCATACATTACCATATTGTGGCTGCTTGTTTGATGGCCATCTATTGTGTGGATGACCAAGGAGTAACAATGTGATATGCAGTTTTATTGGATGGTATGGTGCATCTATCTTTTGGTGTATTGGTTAGAGTTCATAAGTTAAACGGCTCTAGTATAGCGTTTCATGGTGTAAATGACCCAAATTATCAAACTAACTTCAAACCAAGTTTGACAAAATCGGTCACTAGACTTTACGGTCTCACTACACAGATCACTTCCGGGTGACAGTTCATTCATCACGGTCCACTATAGTTCCTAATTGAGACACATGTTATGGTTCACATATTCACTTCTAGGAAATGGTGAAGAATTAAAACAATATGTATGTTTAATGGTAAGCCTTCTGGCTGTATTTTGCTCATGTTATTTTGTAATATTGTGCATCGACCTTTTGGGACATGGGTATATAGCGCAAGTGACAGCCGGAGTGAATCGGTTAATGAACCACCTGTTTGGACCAGTACTACAGCCAGATGCGGTCATATAGCAAAAAACTGAGACGGAAATGTTCTCAATTTTGGAGTGAAAATAAATGCTTACGGTATATATAATGTATGTTCACAATGGTGTATGTTGTTAGTGCCAATGAGAACCCGTTCTATGGGCAATCTTCGCTTGAAGTTGGGCAGTTTAACATGGGTTTCAATGGCAGATGACATCTGTGTAGTGATACCTAAGGAGGAGGGAATGTAATATCGTAATTCGTATATTAGGACAAACATCGTCCGCATTTTAGCATTGATTTTTTTTTATTAACGTACACACTTACGTTGGAGTTGTTTCCCTTGATAGGGAATAATAAAAGTATCAAATGGTTGGTGTCGTCTGCGTTCCATTTATTTTGGAAGATACTACAGAAGCAATGAACAACGGCGCTCACTATAGAACGGAGTTCCCTTCGTGACGTCACGGTTCAAATCTTACAAAAATTCCCGAAACGAATTCAGCTGGTTCTGTTTTTAAGGAGAATATTTTTAAATGGAAAATATACCGGTATATAATTTTAAAAAAAAAGAAGAAAAGTTTATAATGTTTTAATCATATTAAATAATATGTTGATTGATATAGCTCAATATATCATATATCTGGAACAGTACTTTAACGACTCATTGGGTAGGTGTAAGACCACTACACCCCCTTCTGTCTCACTAACCACTAATAACTAACCCACTGTCCTGGAAAGAGCTCAGATAGGCTAGCCGAGTTGTGTGCCCAGGACAGCGTGCTTGTACCTTCATTGAATTTAAACACGAAAATAGAGTAAAATGAATAATATTGGACTCTAGTACTCGAGGGTCAAACTCCACCCAGACCCAACATATAAGGGATAAAGTAAAATAGCACTGATTATTCATCAAATTCCAGCGCTGGACATGGATGCCAAATCATGGCATTGTGAAAACGGGTTTATTGGCCAGTGACGTCAAAGTACTGTGAGCGGCCATGTTTAGAATCACGTTATCGGTCCGCCATTAAGGGAGTGAAAGTCGCACAATAATAATATGTGAATTAAACAGTCGCATAGCGTGGGCGGGGCCACCGGCGCGGTTGCCCCGGTGTAATAAACCAAAATATACCCCACCCCACCCCACCCCACTCCCGCCAAACTATACCCGGGGTACAAACTGGACTAGCCCAGAATATATCCCGGGGTATAAACCAGGCTAGCCCAGAATCTCTTTTATAGCAATTGTTGCTTTTCTATTAAAGCGTTTATTATTATTTATTTATTTATTTTGTATACAGGTTAGTAATAAAAAAATAGGGTTATGGGTATAAAAGAGGCTAGACCACTTTAACCCCGGGTATAGTTTGGCGGGTGGAGGGGAATATATTTTGGGCTGTTACACCGGGCGCAAAATTCTGGACTGGTGGAAGGGACTCTGGGAGTGCTAACGGTCCACTGGTAAGGGGGCGCTATACTTGCCTTGCCCCGGGCGCTGGTAACCCACGCTACGCCACTGGAATTAAGGCATTGCATCTGGTTGCATTTCCAGTATTTATTACCTTTTTAGTACATTTTGTGAAAGCAAAACCAGTACGTCGGATAACTCAATCTCAATGTAGATTCATATCAAAGTTGGTGGAAGTGTGGTAATCATTAAAAACGTAAATAATAAAGCACATATAAATATACACAAACACACACACACACGAATACAAAAGCATAACGAACAATTTAAACTTATGCAAGCAAATATAATTTTCCTAGACACCTGTATAGCCTATAATATGTTGAACTTTAAAACAATATGTTAGCCTCAGCGGATGGGGGTATCAGATGACACCCCCCCCCCAACCTATGCTCCTGTTCAGCCCCTTGCCAATGGGGAGTCGGGGGGGGGGGGGGGGTCGATCGACCCCCCTCCCATACCGGTGGCTTTTTGTTTTTCAATATGCCCCCGGACCCCCGTAAGCAACTCGTGCCTCAGCATAAGCTTCAACGACCTCCCCTCTCAAAATCCTGGCTACGGACCTGCTGTTTTGTTTGTGCTTGTCTTGGGTATAATCAGAAAGTGTCAAATGAGTTCGTTTTGTAATTAACTAGTATATAGAACATTTTATGACTAATCAGGGGCTCGTTTTCAGGGTAATTTAGTGTTGTATATTGTGGATGATTAATTTAATTAATATTTGTTTTTCCAAGAAACAAAAAATAATAATTCAACAAATATATATAATAATAAAATAATAACAAATTAATTCATTAATAATAAAAATATAAATTTAAATAAATAAACAAAATAAAAAATAATAGTTAAAAAAACAATTACGAAATGGGTGAGGGTGGCCTGCATGTGTGTTACGTCGGAAAATTATTTATTTATCATTTTATTCGCACACATTTAACACTATAACTTGTATTTATAAAAAAAAGAAAAAAGAACGAAAAGGAAACTGAAATAAAGAGCGGTATTTGGCAGTGTGAACTGTGCCCAACTTCAACCCCATGTGATCATATCTGGAATATCCCAGAGTTAATAATAGTAACACCTAAATGTTGACATCTAGATCTAAGGTCAATCTTTCTTTTTTAAAATGGTACACCACATGTTTTCTACAAACGTATATAACTGAAATATTTGTTTCTATATTTTAGGAGGCATTCAGTAAAGTTTCACTTAATAACCATAAAAATTGTTTACACTTCCGTGTGTTTAATTTATTCGCTATGCTTTTGTAGTTACATGTGTTGGTGCTTTATTATTTATGTTTTTATTCATTCACATATTTCCATTGACATTGATATGAATATACAATCTTTAAATAAGGCCAAAACAAAACAAAAGTTGGTGATCGTCCTTTTGATCACACAAATCAGGGTAGGGGGGAGGTTTTTGGTTGTTTTTTGTTTGTTTGTTGTTGTTGTTGAGGGGTTTATTTTTTTTTATTTTTTTTTTGTGGGGGGGGGGGGGGGGTCTGTGAAAAACTTTATAAAACACCGGAGACCATTTTGTTTGCGGAGTAGCAGCCAACAGCGCAAGCTCTGCCACTCGCCAAATTCGCCAATTGCGAATTTTAGGAACAATTGGCGAATTTTATTTTAATTTGGCGAAAAGATTTTAAGTAATAATTGCTATTTTGTTGGAAAATAACTGAGCTTTGCATTTTTTTAATAGATAATTTGGCGAAATGTTTTGCTCACCCAGAGCTAGCCCTGCTGGATGTTGTAGTTCCTTCACTGGCCGCCAGATAGACCTGGTGATGGTTTAACCCGTTACGGTGCTTACGAAAGTTGAATTGCTGCTATCTCGACGCATTTTTAACAGTTTTTAACAAAATAAAAAATATAATAAATTCAGGGGCGGGCAACTTTTTCAGGTACGGGCGGGGACGATCACTAACTCTTTTTTTAATTTTTTATTATTTGGCCTAAGGTTGAATTATCCGAAAGACTGGTTTTGCTTTTACAAAACGTTCCAAAAAAATCATAAATACTGAAATTGCACAGAGATGAAATGCCGTCACATGTTATTGTTGCGTGAATTTCACTCCATTAATGGCGGCCGTACGGTTACGCCATCTATCGACAACGCCATAAACTGCTGGGCGACAGCCAGAGAAACCTCCAATCGGAATTTCCACACATTCTCGTAGCCCTATAAATATAATGTAGGCCAAACGGCTGCAAGCATAATGGCACCGCCTCTGATAAACCAAATAATCAAGTTTCATTTTTAAAACATTCCTTCTTTTCTTTTTTTATTTATACGATTTAAATCAAACGCGCCTTAATAATACAGATGACGTCATTTTGCCTCTCCCTTCTATAATAATAAGCCCGTCCGTGACGACTCCGTCGTTAACATGATGAAAACAGAAGTCTACAGTGGGGTTCGTTTCTTATTATTTAGATAAAATTCCGTAATGATCATACACGTGTCACAATATAATCGTCGTTTAAAAATATATAATTTAAGTAAATATGATGAGGATTAAAGTGTCGTTAAACAATGAAATATTCTTGATGATATTTTCCTTCCTTTCACCGAAAGTTTCAGTTTTCAAATAAAACGACAATACCTTTCGACGTGCACAACATGCTAAATCTGGAATATTGTATGATATACATGAGACTTACATTAACAACATCAACTACACTGATTAATACGTTTGCTTCAGTTAGATGCATTATTTAACTAACGTTTCCTTTTTAACAAACAGAAAGTGGAAATGCGCTTCCTTTTGTTTTGGAACTCTTTTGCGTCACTTTTAAGACAGGTTCTCTCACATCAAATTAATTCCCATGGCAAATAATGTTAAAGGAAAGGAATTAAAGTTTGTTTTTAAAGTTAGTGTTTTGTTAAACGGCACCACTAGAGCACATTGATTTTTTTTTTTTAATCATCGGTTATTGGATGTCAAACATTTGGTAATTCAGACATTGTCTTAGAGAGGAAACCAACTACATTTTGTTCAATATTAGCAAGGGATCTTTTATATGCACCATACCACAGACAGGATAGCACATACCACGGCCTTTGATATGCCAGTTGTGGTGTACTGACTGGAACGAGAAATAGCCCAATGGGCCTACCAACGAGGATCGATCCTAGACCACTGGGCTAGGCCTACGTCCTTACCCCGAAACGAATGAACGAGATCCCAACGAAAAATAAATCGACTATTGGTAATAAAAAGAAATACATTTATTACATACCTATTCAATCTTATTATAGTGATAAAGACATTTTGAAACCGTGTGATAAATTTATTTTGTATCGCATATACGCGCGATCTGGACCGGAATGGATTAATCCATTATCTAAATGATCAGAATAGATTTCCAAATTATAAGAAATTATTATTATTTATTTTATTACTATTATTTTTTAATATATGTAAATAACCTAACTTTATGTTTACTATCAGTGCTAAGGATAGTTTTAGGAAAATGAGACACTTGAGATTTAAATAGGGTGGATTTTATAGTACCTTAACCACCGATGGTACAAGATCATCTACCGAGTATATTAATATACGGATTTGTTACATACATATGGATGTCCGTATAGCTCAGAACATATTATGGCAAGTTTGCAAGTTTTGGGCGATTCGGTGCCATAGGTTTGAGTCCCAGCAATGGCATGGGACAATTTGTGAGGCCAGAAAGGCTGTAATTATCCCCTGCGCCAGTGCTTTAATATCTATATATGTAATAGTCAATCCAGACATATATACAATATATACAATATATAGATATTCATACATACATATATACATACATACATACATACATACATACACCATGTTGTAAGCTTAGATAATGGTTTAAGCCATCATATTCATATTTAAATGTTATTTGTACATTAGAATGTGTTTACTTAGCTGAAATATATATTAGCCAACATATGTGTAATGTAATATACCATGTTAAAGGAAAATAATATCCATGTACCCTCAGTAGCTAGGTACTTTAAAATCCACCCTTTTGAAATGTTAAGGATCTCGTTTTCTGAAACCGCCCCTGACATGGATAGTAAATATACAGTAAGGTTATTCATATTTATTTATTTAAAAAAACCAGGAATAAAATCAAATTAAAATTAAAATTTTTCATAGGAAAAGAAAATCTACCCTGATCAGTTTAAGATAGATAATGGATTAAGTCACCATATTCATATTGAATTGTCATGTTTACATTAGAAGGTGTTTACTTAGCAGAAATATACAGTAGCCAAGAATTATGCAATATAATATACCATATTAATGGAAAAGTACTTTTGGTGGATGGCGACAATGCACCCTCAGTAGTTAGGTACTGTAAAATCCACCCTTTTGAAATGTTAAGAATCTCCTTTTCTGAAAAGTACCCTTTACATGGATAGTAAATATGCAGTAACTTATTCATATCTATTTATTTTTAAACAAAACATTTTAATTTTTACATATGAAAAGAAAATCTACCCTGATCAGTTAGATAATGGATTAAACCATCATATTCATATTTAATTGTCATGTCTACAATAGAAAGTATTTATTTAACTGCAATATACATTAGCCAACATTTACGTAATGCAATATACCATATTAAAGGTAAAAATACCCTCGGTGGATGATATCCATGTACCTTCGGTAGTTAGGTACTGTAAAATCCACCCTTTTGAAACGTTAAGGATCTCCTTTTCTGAAAACTACCCCTGACATAGTAAATATGCAGTAAGGTTATTCATATCTATTTATTATAAAAAAAAACTATAATAAAATAAAATGCAAATTAAAAATCTTCATAGGAAATCTACCCTGGCCAGTTAGATAATGGATTAAGTCATCATATTCATACTGAATTGTGATGTCTACATTAGAAGGTGTTTACTTAGCTGGAATGTACAGTATCCAAGAATTAAGCAATATAATATACCATATTAATGGAAAAGTACTTTCGGTGGAGGACGACAATGCTACCTCGGTAGTTAGATACTGTAAAATCCACCCTCTTCAAATGTTAAGTGTCTGTTTTTCTGAAAACTACCACTGACATTGGTAGTAAACATACAGTAAGATTATTCGCATCTACTTGAAAATAATAACAATATAATTTTAATGGAAATGTAAATGCACATCTGTAATGAAATGGAAATCTACCCTGATCAGTTAGATAATGGATTAATAATTCATATTCATATTTAATTTTCAGTGTCTACATAAGTTGGAGGGGCTGGATATAGCCCAGTGGTAAAGTGTTTGCTTGATAAGTGGTTGGTCTATGATCGACCCCTTTTGGTGGGACCATTGGGCTATTTCTTGTTACAGCCAGTGCACCACAACTGGTACATGTATATCAAAGGCCGTGGTATGGTGCATATAAAAGATTGCCTGCTACTAATGAAAAAATGTAGCAGCTTTCCTCTCTAAGACTATTTATCAGAATTACCAAATGTTTGACATCCAATAAATCAATGTGCTCTAGTGGTGTCGTTACCACCCCCCCCCCCCCCCCAACACCCCTTATACATACACACACATGTATGTATGTATGTGTCTATGTATTTAAATATGTATATATGTATGAATGTATGTATTGATATATAAATATCTATATATTGTATGTATGTCGAGGTTGACTGTTATGCACATAGATATTAACACACTGGCGCAGGGAGTAAATTAAATCCTTTCTGGCCTCATAAAGTGTCCGATGCTATTGCTGAGACTCGAACCTGTAGCACCGAATCGCCCGCAAATTGTAAGACTAACCACGATGCGCTCTGAGCTATTGAGGCATCCATAAAAGGATGCTCTTTAACTCAACCACATGCATGTGGCCTACAATCTACGCGGTCGATCCCACTTATGTGCATGAAACAGTGAGCAGACCTGGCACGGGCTAGTATTATATGTATTGATGGATGAATATCTATATATTGTATGTATGTCGAGGTTGACTGTTACATACATGTATATATGTATGTATGTATGTA